>NW_027472800.1:0-272982 GCF_030347505.1 Rhynchophorus ferrugineus | reverse complement strand
CAACCGGCAATGTAATTAGCATGCCGAATATTACTTGGAATGTGAATTGGAACGAAATCGCCAATAGATAAGACCATTTTACAATTTGGGCCCAAGTTAGAAGCAGAGCCTAAGGTGTAAATTATTGATAGTCCATATCTCGGAAAACTATAAGAGATAATGCAATTTCGCAACCGGCAATGTAATTAGCATGCCGAATATTACTTGGAGTGTGAATTGGAACGAAATCGCCAATAGGTAAGACCATTTTACAATTTGGGCCCAAGTTAGAAGCAGAGCCTAAGGTGTAAATTATCGATAGTCCATATCTCGGAAACTATAAGAGATAATGCAATTTGGCAACCGGCAATGTAATTAGCATGCCGAATATTACTTGGAATGTGAATTGGAACGAAATCGCCAATAGATAAGACCATTTTACAATTTGGGCCCAAGTTAGAAGCAGAGCCTAAGGTGTAAATTATCGATAGTCCATATCTCGGAAACTATAAGAGATAATGCAATTTGGCAACCGGCAATGTAATTAGCATGCCGAATATTACTTGGAATGTGAATTGGAACGAAATCGCCAATAGGTAAGACCATTTTACAATTTGGGCCCAAGTTAGAAGCAGAGCCTAAGGTGTAAATTATCGATAGTCCATATCTCGGAAACTATAAGAGATAATTCAATTTGGCAACCGGCAATGTAATTAGCATGCCGAATATTACTTGGAATGTGAATTGGAACGAAATCGCCAATAGATAAGACCATTTTACAATTTGGGCCCAAGTTAGAAGCAGAGCCTAAGGTGTAAATTATCGATAGTCCATATCTCGGAAACTATAAGAGATAATGCAATTTGGCAACCGGCAATGTAATTAGCATGCCGAATATTACTTGGAATGTGAATTGGAACGAAATCGCCAATAGATAAGACCATTTTACAATTTGGGAGCAAGTTAGAAGCAGAGCCTAAGGTGTAAATTATCGATAGTCCATATCTCGGAAACTATAAGAGATAATGCAATTTGGCAACCGGCAATGTAATTAGCATGCCGAATATTACTTGGAATGTGAATTGGAACGAAATCGCCAATAGATAAGACCATTTTACAATTTGGGCCCAAGTTAGAAGCAGAGCCTAAGGTGTATATTATCGATAGTCCATATCTCGGAAACTATAAGAGATAATGCAATTTGGCAACCGGCAATGTAATTAGCATGCCGAATATTACTTGGAATGTGAATTGGAAACGAAATCGCCAATAGGTAAGACCATTTTACAATTTGGGCCCAAGTTAGAAGCAGAGCCTAAGGTGTAAATTATCGATAGTCCATATCTCGGAAGCTATAAGAGATAATTCAATTTGGCAACCGGCAATGTAATTAGCATGCCGAATATTACTTGGAATGTGAATTGGAACGAAATCGCCAATAGATAAGACCATTTTACAATTTGGGCCCAAGTTAGAAGCAGAGCCTAAGGTGTAAATTATCGATGGTCCATATCTCGGAAACTATAAGAGATAATGCAATTTGGCAACCGGCAATGTAATTAGCATGCCGAATATTACTTGGAATGTGAATTGGAACGAAATCGCCAATAGATAAGACCATTTTACAATTTGGGCCCAAGTTAGAAGCAGAGCCTATGATGTAAATTATCGATAGTCCATATCTCGGAAACTATAAGAGATAATGCAATTTGGCAACCGGCAATGTAATTAGCATGCCGAATATTACTTGGAATGTGAATTGGAACGAAATCGCCAATAGATAAGACCATTTTACAATTTGGGCCCAAGTTAGAAGCAGAGCCTAAGGTGTAAATTATCGATAGTCCATATCTCGGAAACTATAAGAGATAATGCAATTTGGCAACTGGCAATGTAATTAGCATGCCGAATATTGCTTGGAATGTGAATTGGAACGAAATCGCCAATAGATAAGACCATTTTACAATTTGGGCCCAAGTTAGAAGCAGAGCCTAAGGTGTAAATTATCGATAGTCCATATCTCGGAATCTATAAGAGATAATGCAATTTGGCAACCGGCAATGTAATTAGCATGCCGAATATTACTTGGAATGTGAATTGGAACGAAATTGCCAATAGATAAGACCATTTTACAATTTGGGCCCAAGTTAGAAGCAGAGCCTAAGGTGTAAATTATCGATAGTCCATATCTCTGAAACTATAAGAGATAATGCAGTTTCGCAACCGGCAATGTAATTAGCATGCCTAATATTACTTGGAATGTGAACTGGGACGAAATCGCCAATAGATAAGGCCCCTTTTACAATTTGGGCCCAAGTTAGAAGCAGAGCCTAAGGTGTAAATTATCGATAGTCCATATCTCGGAAACTATAAGAGATAATGCAATTTGGCAACCGGCAATGTAATTAGCATGCCGAATATTACTTGGAATGTGAATTGGAACGAAATCGCCAATAGATAAGACCATTTTACAATTTGGGCCCAAGTTAGAAGCAGAGCCTAAGGTGTAAATTATTGATAGTCCATATCTCGGAAACTATAAGAGATAATGCAATTTCGCAACCAGCAATGTAATTAGCATGCCGAATATTACTTGGAGTGTGAATTGGAACGAAATCGCCAATAGATAAGACCATTTTACAATTTGGGCCCAAGTTAGAAGCAGAGCCTAAGGTGTAAATTATCGATAGTCCATATCTCGGAAACAATAAGAGATAATGCAATTTGGCAACCGGCAATGTAATTAGCATGCCGAATATTACTTGGAATGTGAATTGGAACGAAATCGCCAATAGATAAGACCATTTTACAATTTGGGCCCAAGTTAGAAGCAGAGCCTAAGGTGTAAATTATCGATAGTCCCATATCTCGGAAACTATAAGAGATAATGCAATTTGGCAACCGGCAATGTAATTAGCATGCCGAATATTACTTGGAATGTGAATTGGAACGAAATCGCCAATAGATAAGTCCATTTTACAATTTGGGCCCAAGTTAGAAGCAGAGCCTAAGGTGGAAATTATCGATAGTCCATAACTCGGAAACTATAAGAGATAATGCAATTTGGCAACCGGCAATGTAATTAGCATGCCGAATATTACTTGGAATGTGAATTGGAACGAAATCGCCAATAGATAAGACCATTTTACAATTTGGGCCCAAGTTAGAAGCAGAGCCTAAGGTGCAAAATTATCGATAGTCCATATCTCGGAAACTATAAGAGATAATGCAATTTGGCAATCGGCAATGTAATTAGCATGCCGAATATTACTTGGAATGTGAATTGGAACGAAATCGCCATAGATAAGACCATTTTACAATTTGGGCCCAAGTTTGAAGCAGAGCCCTATGGTGTAAATTATCGATAGTCCATATCTCGGAAACTATAAGAGATAATGCAATTTGGCAACCGGCAATGTAATTAGCATGCCGAATATTACTTGGAATGTGAATTGGAACGAAATCGCCAATAGATAAGACCATTTTACAATTTGGGCCCAAGTTAGAAGCAGAGCCTAAGGTGTAAATTATCGATAGTCCATATCTCGGAAACTATAAGAGATAATGCAATTTGGCAACCGGCAATGTAATTAGCATGCCGAATATTACTTGGAAAGTGAATTGGAACGAAATCGCCAATAGATAAGACCATTTTACAATTTGGGCCCAAGTTAGAAGCAGAGCCTAAGGTGTAAATTATCGATAGTCCATATCTCGGAAACTATAAGAGATAATGCAATTTGGCAACCGGCAATGTAATTAGCATGCCGAATATTACTTGGAATGTGAATTGGAACGAAATTGCCAATAGATAAGGCCATTTTACAATTTGGGCCCAAGTTAGAAGCAGAGCCTAAGGTGTAAATTATCGATAGTCCATATCTCTGAAACTATAAGAGATAATGCAATTTCGCAACCGGCAATGTAATTATCATGCCGAATATTACTTGGAATGTGAATTGGGACGAAATCGCCAATAGATAAGGCCATTTTACAATTTGGGCCCAAGTTAGAAGCAGAGCCCTAAGGTGTAAATTATCGATAGTCCATATCTCGGAAACTATAAGAGATAATGCAATTTGGCAACCGGCAACGTAATTAGCATGCCGAATATTACTTGGAATGTGAATTGGAACGAAATCGCCAATAGATAAGACCATTTTACAATTTGGGCCCAAGTTAGAAGCAGAGACTAAGGTGTAAATTATCGATAGTCCCATATCTCGGAAACTATAAGAGATAATGCAATTTGGCAACCGGCAATGTAATTAGCATGCCGAATATTACTTGGAATGTGAATTGGAACGAAATCGCAAATAGATAAGACCATGTTACAATTTGGGCCCAAGTTAGAAGCAGAGCCAAAGGTGTAAATTATCGATAGTCCATATCTCGGAAACTATAACAGATAATGCAATTTGGCAACCGGCAATGTAATTAGCATGCCGAATATTACTTGGAATGTGAATTGGAACGAAATCGCCAATAGATAAGACCATTTTACAATTTGGGCCCAAGTTAGAAGCAGAGCCTAAGGTGTAAATTATCGATAGTCCATATCTCGGAAACTATAAGAGATAATGCAATTTGGCAACCGGCAATGTAATTAGCATGCCGAATATTACTTGGAATGTGAATTGGAACGAAATCGCCAATAGGTAAGACCATTTTACAATTTGGGCCCAAGTTAGAAGCAGAGCCTAAGGTGTAAATTATCGATAGTCCGTATCTCGGAAACTATAAGAGATAATGCAATTTGGCAACCGGCAATGTAATTAGCATGCCGAATATTACTTGGAATGTGAATTGGAACGAAATCGCCAATAGATAAGACCACTTTACAATTTGGGCCCAAGTTAGAAGCAGAGCCTAAGGTGTAAATTATCGATAGTCCATATCTCGGAAACTATAAGAGATAATGCAATTTGGCAACCGGCAATGTAATTAGCATGCCGAATATTACTTGGAATGTGAATTGGAACGAAATCGCCAATAGGTAAGACCATTTTACAATTTGGGCCCAAGTTAGAAGCAGAGCCTAAGGTGTAAATTATCGATAGTCCATATCTCGGAAACTATAAGAGATAATTCAATTTGGCAACCGGCAATGTAATTAGCATGCCGAATATTACTTGGAATGTGAATTGGAACGAAATCGCCAATAGATAAGACCATTTTACAATTTGGGCCCAAGTTAGAAGCAGAGCCTAAGGTGTAAATTATCGATAGTCCATATCTCGGAAACTATAAGAGATAATGCAATTTGGCAACCGGCAATGTAATTAGCATGCCGAATATTACTTGGAATGTGAATTGGAACGAAATCGCCAATAGATAAGACCATTTTACAATTTGGGAGCAAGTTAGAAGCAGAGCCTAAGGTGTAAATTATCGATAGTCCATATCTCGGAAACTATAAGAGATAATGCAATTTGGCAACCGGCAATGTAATTAGCATGCCGAATATTACTTGGAATGTGAATTGGAACGAAATCGCCAATAGATAAGACCATTTTACAATTTGGGCCCAAGTTAGAAGCAGAGCCTAAGGTGTATATTATCGATAGTCCATATCTCGGAAACTATAAGAGATAATGCAATTTGGCAACCGGCAATGTAATTAGCATGCCGAATATTACTTGGAATGTGAATTGGAACGAAATCGCCAATAGGTAAGACCATTTTACAATTTGGGCCCAAGTTAGAAGCAGAGCCTAAGGTGTAAATTATCGATAGTCCATATCTCGGAAGCTATAAGAGATAATTCAATTTGGCAACCGGCAATGTAATTAGCATGCCGAATATTACTTGGAATGTGAATTGGAACGAAATCGCCAATAGATAAGACCATTTTACAATTTGGGCCCAAGTTAGAAGCAGAGCCTAAGGTGTAAATTATCGATAGTCCATATCTCGGAAACTATAAGAGATAATGCAATTTGGCAACCGGCAATGTAATTAGCATGCCGAATATTACTTGGAATGTGAATTGGAACGAAATCGCCAATAGATAAGACCATTTTACAATTTGGGCCCAAGTTAGAAGCAGAGCCTAAGGTGTAAATTATCGATGGACGAACCTGTCCATATCTCGGAAACTATAAGAGATAATGCAATTTGGCAACCGGCAATGTAATTAGCATGCCGAATATTACTTGGAATGTGAATTGGAACGAAATCGCCAATAGATAAGACCATTTTACAATTTGGGGCCCAAGTTAGAAGCAGAGCCTATGATGTAAATTATCGATAGTCCATATCTCGGAAACTATAAGAGATAATGCAATTTGGCAACCGGCAATGTAATTAGCATGCCGAATATTACTTGGAATGTGAATTGGAACGAAATCGCCAATAGATAAGACCATTTTACAATTTGGGCCCAAGTTAGAAGCAGAGCCCTAAGGTGTAAATTATCGATAGTCCATATCTCGGAAAACTATAAGAGATAATGCAATTTGGCAACTGGCAATGTAATTAGCATGCCGAATATTGCTTGGAATGTGAATTGGAACGAAATCGCCAATAGATAAGACCATTTTACAATTTGGGCCCAAGTTAGAAGCAGAGCCTAAGGTGTAAATTATCGATAGTCCATATCTCGGAATCTATAAGAGATAATGCAATTTGGCAACCGGCAATGTAATTAGCATGCCGAATATTACTTGGAATGTGAATTGGAACGAAATTGCCAATAGATAAGACCATTTTTACAATTTGGGCCCAAGTTAGAAGCAGAGCCTAAGGTGTAAATTATCGATAGTCCATATCTCTGAAACTATAAGAGATAATGCAGTTTCGCAACCGGCAATGTAATTAGCATGCCTAATATTACTTGGAATGTGAACTGGGACGAAATCGCCAATAGATAAGGCCCTTTTACAATTTGGGCCCAAGTTAGAAGCAGAGCCTAAGGTGTAAATTATCGATAGTCCATATCTCGGAAACTATAAGAGATAATGCAATTTGGCAACCGGCAATGTAATTAGCATGCCGAATATTACTTGGAATGTGAATTGGAACGAAATCGCCAATAGATAAGACCATTTTACAATTTGGGCCCAAGTTAGAAGCAGAGCCTAAGGTGTAAATTATTGATAGTCCATATCTCGGAAACTATAAGAGATAATGCAATTTCGCAACCAGCAATGTAATTAGCATGCCGAATATTACTTGGAGTGTGAATTGGAACGAAATCGCCAATAGATAAGACCATTTTACAATTTGGGCCCAAGTTAGAAGCAGAGCCTAAGGTGTAAAATTATCGATAGTCCATATCTCGGAAACAATAAGAGATAATGCAATTTGGCAACCGGCAATGTAATTAGCATGCCGAATATTACTTGGAATGTGAATTGGAACGAAATCGCCAATAGATAAGACCATTTTACAATTTGGGCCCAAGTTAGAAGCAGAGCCTAAGGTGTAAATTATCGATAGTCCATATCTCGGAAACTATAAGAGATAATGCAATTTGGCAACCGGCAATGTAATTAGCATGCCGAATATTACTTGGAATGTGAATTGGAACGAAATCGCCAATAGATAAGACCATTTTACAATTTGGGCCCAAGTTAGAAGCAGAGCCTAAGGTGGAAATTATCGATAGTCCAGTAACTCGGAAACTATAAGAGATAATGCAATTTGGCAACCGGCAATGTAATTAGCATGCCGAATATTACTTGGAATGTGAATTGGAACGAAATCGCCAATAGATAAGACCATTTTACAATTTGGGCCCAAGTTAGAAGCAGAGCCTAAGGTGCAAAATTATCGATAGTCCATATCTCGGAAACTATAAGAGATAATGCAATTTGGCAATCGGCAATGTAATTAGCATGCCGAATATTACTTGGAATGTGAATTGGAACGAAATCGCCAATAGATAAGACCATTTTACAATTTGGGGCCCAAGTTAGAAGCAGAGCCTAAGGTGTAAATTATCGATAGTCCATATCTCGGAAACTATAAGAGATAATGCAATTTGGCAACCGGCAATGTAATTAGCATGCCGAATATTACTTGGAATGTGAATTGGAACGAAATCGCCAATAGATAAGACCATTTTACAATTTGGGCCCAAGTTAGAAGCAGAGCCTAAGGTGTAAATTATCGATAGTCCATATCTCGGAAACTATAAGAGATAATGCAATTTGGCAACCGGCAATGTAATTAGCATGCCGAATATTACTTGGAATGTGAATTGGAACGAAATCGCCAATAGATAAGACCATTTTACAATTTGGGCCCAAGTTAGAAGCAGAGCCTAAGGTGTAAATTATCGATAGTCCATATCTCGGGAAACTATAAGAGATAATGCAATTTGGCAACTGGCAATGTAATTAGCATGCCGAATATTGCTTGGAATGTGAATTGGAACGAAATCGCCAATAGATAAGACCATTTTACAATTTGGGCCCAAGTTAGAAGCAGAGCCTAAGGTGTAAATTATCGATAGTCCATATCTCGGAATCTATAAGAGATAATGCAATTTGGCAACCGGCAATGTAATTAGCATGCCGAACATTACTTGGAATGTGAATTGGAACGAAATTGCCAATAGATAAGACCATTTTACAATTTGGGCCCAAGTTAGAAGCAGAGCCTAAGGTGTAAATTATCGATAGTCCATATCTCTGAAACTATAAGAGATAATGCAGTTTCGCAACCGGCAATGTAATTAGCATGCCTAATATTACTTGGAATGTGAACTGGGACGAAATCGCCAATAGATAAGGCCCTTTTACAATTTGGGCCCAAGTTAGAAGCAGAGCCTAAGGTGTAAATTATCGATAGTCCATATCTCGGAAACTATAAGAGATAATGCAATTTGGCAACCGGAAATGTAATTAGCATGCCGAATATTACTTGGAATGTGAATTGGAAGGAAATCGCCAATAGATAAGACCATTTTACAATTTGGGCCCAAGTTAGAAGCAGAGCCTAAGGTGTAAATTATTGATAGTCCATATCTCGGAAACTATAAGAGATAATGCAATTTCGCAACCAGCAATGTAATTAGCATGCCGAATATTACTTGGAGTGTGAATTGGAACGAAATCGCCAATAGATAAGACCATTTTACAATTTGGGCCCAAGTTAGAAGCAGAGCCTAAGGTGTAAATTATCGATAGTCCATATCTCGGAAACAATAAGAGATAATGCAATTTGGCAACCGGCAATGTAATTAGCATGCCGAATATTACTTGGAATGTGAATTGGAACGAAATCGCCAATAGATAAGACCATTTTACAATTTGGGCCCAAGTTAGAAGCAGAGCCTAAGGTGTAAATTATCGATAGTCCATATCTCGGAAACTATAAGAGATAATGCAATTTGGCAACCGGCAATGTAATTAGCATGCCGAATATTACTTGGAATGTGAATTGGAACGAAATTGCCAATAGATAAGGCCATTTTACAATTTGGGCCCAAGTTAGAAGCAGAGCCTAAGGTGTAAATTATCGATAGTCCATATCTCGGAAACTATAAGAGATAATGCAATTTGGCAACCGGCAATGTAATTAGCATGCCGAATATTACTTGGAATGTGAATTGGAACGAAATCGCCAATAGATAAGACCATTTTACAATTTGGGCCCAAGTTAGAAGCAGAGCCTAAGGTGGAAATTATCGATAGTCCATAACTCGGAAACTATAAGAGATAATGCAATTTGGCAACCGGCAATGTAATTAGCATGCCGAATATTACTTGGAATGTGAATTGGAACGAAATCGCCAATAGATAAGACCATTTTACAATTTGGGCCCAAGTTAGAAGCAGAGCCTAAGGTGCAAAATTATCGATAGTCCATATCTCGGAAACTATAAGAGATAATGCAATTTGGCAATCGGCAATGTAATTAGCATGCCGAATATTACTTGGAATGTGAATTGGAACGAAATCGCCAATAGATAAGACCATTTTACAATTTGGGCCCAAGTTAGAAGCAGAGCCTAAGGTGTAAATTATCGATAGTCCATATCTCGGAAACTATAAGAGATAATGCAATTTGGCAACCGGCAATGTAATTAGCATGCCGAATATTACTTGGAATGTGAATTGGAACGAAATCGCCAATAGATAAGACCATTTTACAATTTGGGCCCAAGTTAGAAGCAGAGCCTAAGGTGTAAATTATCGATAGTCCATATCTCGGAAACTATAAGAGATAATGCAATTTGGCAACCGGCAATGTAATTAGCATGCCGAATATTACTTGGAATGTGAATTGGAACGAAATCGCCAATAGATAAGACCATTTTACAATTTGGGCCCAAGTTAGAAGCAGAGCCTAAGGTGTAAATTATCGATAGTCCATATCTCGGAAACTATAAGAGATAATGCAATTTGGCAACTGGCAATGTAATTAGCATGCCGAATATTGCTTGGAATGTGAATTGGAACGAAATCGCCAATAGATAAGACCATTTTACAATTTGGGCCCAAGTTAGAAGCAGAGCCTAAGGTGTAAATTATCGATAGTCCATATCTCGGAATCTATAAGAGATAATGCAATTTGGCAACCGGCAATGTAATTAGCATGCCGAACATTACTTGGAATGTGAATTGGAACGAAATTGCCAATAGATAAGACCATTTTACAATTTGGGCCCAAGTTAGAAGCAGAGCCTAAGGTGTAAATTATCGATAGTCCATATCTCTGAAACTATAAGAGATAATGCAGTTTCGCAACCGGCAATGTAATTAGCATGCCTAATATTACTTGGAATGTGAACTGGGACGAAATCGCCAATAGATAAGGCCCTTTTACAATTTGGGCCCAAGTTAGAAGCAGAGCCTAAGGTGTAAATTATCGATAGTCCATATCTCGGAAACTATAAGAGATAATGCAATTTGGCAACCGGAAATGTAATTAGCATGCCGAATATTACTTGGAATGTGAATTGGAAGGAAATCGCCAATAGATAAGACCATTTTACAATTTGGGCCCAAGTTAGAAGCAGAGCCTAAGGTGTAAATTATTGATAGTCCATATCTCGGAAACTATAAGAGATAATGCAATTTCGCAACCAGCAATGTAATTAGCATGCCGAATATTACTTGGAGTGTGAATTGGAACGAAATCGCCAATAGATAAGACCATTTTACAATTTGGGCCCAAGTTAGAAGCAGAGCCTAAGGTGTAAATTATCGATAGTCCATATCTCGGAAACAATAAGAGATAATGCAATTTGGCAACCGGCAATGTAATTAGCATGCCGAATATTACTTGGAATGTGAATTGGAACGAAATCGCCAATAGATAAGACCATTTTACAATTTGGGCCCAAGTTAGAAGCAGAGCCTAAGGTGTAAATTATCGATAGTCCATATCTCGGAAACTATAAGAGATAATGCAATTTGGCAACCGGCAATGTAATTAGCATGCCGAATATTACTTGGAATGTGAATTGGAACGAAATTGCCAATAGATAAGGCCATTTTACAATTTGGGCCCAAGTTAGAAGCAGAGCCTAAGGTGTAAATTATCGATAGTCCATATCTCTGAAACTATAAGAGATAATGCAATTTCGCAACCGGCAATGTAATTAGCATGCCGAATATTACTTGGAATGTGAATTGGGACGAAATCGCCAATAGATAAGGCCATTTTACAATTTGGGCCCAAGTTAGAAGCAGAGCCTAAGGTGTAAATTATCGATAGTCCATATCTCGGAAACTATAAGAGATAATGCAATTTGGCAACCGGCAATGTAATTAGCATGCCGAATATTACTTGGAATGTGAATTGGAACGAAATCGCCAATAGATAAGACCATTTTACAATTTGGGCCCAAGTTAGAAGCAGAGCCTAAGGTGTAAATTATTGATAGTCCATATCTCGGAAACTATAAGAGATAATGCAATTTCGCAACCGGCAATGTAATTAGCATGCCGAATATTACTTGGAGTGTGAATTGGAACGAAATCGCCAATAGATAAGACCATTTTACAATTTGGGCCCAAGTTAGAAGCAGAGCCTAAGGTGTAAATTATCGATAGTCCATATCTCGGAAACTATAAGAGATAATGCAATTTGGCAACCGGCAATGTAATTAGCATGCCGAATATTACTTGGAATGTGAATTGGAACGAAATCGCCAATAGATAAGACCATTTTACAATTTGGGCCCAAGTTAGAAGCAGAGCCTAAGGTGTAAATTATCGATAGTCCATATCTCGGAAACTATAATAGATAATGCAATTTGGCAACCGGCAATGTAATTAGCATGCCGAATATTACTTGGAATGTGAATTGGAACGAAATCGCAAATAGATAAGACCATGTTACAATTTGGGCCCAAGTTAGAAGCAGAGCCAAAGGTGTAAATTATCGATAGTCCATATCTCGGAAACTATAACAGATAATGCAATTTGGCAACCGGCAATGTAATTAGCATGCCGAATATTACTTGGAATGTGAATTGGAACGAAATCGCCAATAGATAAGACCATTTTACAATTTGGGCCCAAGTTAGAAGCAGAGCCTAAGGTGTAAATTATCGATAGTCCTTATCTCGGAAACTATAAGAGATAATGCAATTTGGCAACCGGCAATGTAATTAGCATGCCGAATATTACTTGGAATGTGAATTGGAACGAAATCGCCAATAGATAAGACCATTTTACAATTTGGGCCCAAGTTAGAAGCAGAGCCTAAGGTGTAAATTATCGATAGTCCATATCTCGGAAACTATAAGAGATAATGCAATTTGGCAACCGGCAATGTAATTAGCATGCCGAATATTACTTGGAATGTGAATTGGAACGAAATCGCCAATAGATAAGACCATTTTACAATTTGGGCCCCAAGTTAGAAGCAGAGCCTATGGTGTAAATTATCGATAGTCCATATCTCGGAAACTATAAGAGATAATGCAATTTGGCAACCGGCAATGTAATTAGCATGCCGAATATTACTTGGAATGTGAATTGGGACGAAATCGCCAATAGATAAGGCCATTTTACAATTTGGGCCCAAGTTAGAAGCAGAGCCTAAGGTGTAAATTATCGATAGTCCATATCTCGGAAACTATAAGAGATAATACAATTTGGCAACCGGCAATGTAATTAGCATGCCGAATATTACTTGGAATGTGAATTGGAACGAAATCGCCAATAGATAAGACCATTTTACAATTTGGGCCCAAGTTAGAAGCATAGCCTAAGGTGTAAATTATTGATAGACCATATCTCGGAAACTATAAGAGATAATGCAATTTCGCAACCGGCAATGTAATTAGCATGCCGAATATTACTTGGAGTGTGAATTGGAACGAAATCGCCAATAGATAAGACCATTTTACAATTTGGGCCCAAGTTAGAAGCAGAGCCTAAGGTGTAAATTATCGATAGTCCATATCTCGGAAACTATAAGAGATAATGCAATTTGGCAACCGGCAATGTAATTAGCATGCCGAATATTACTTGGAATGTGAATTGGAACGAAATCGCCAATAGATAAGACCATTTTACAATTTGGGCCCAAGTTAGAAGCAGAGCCTAAGGTGTAAATTATCGATAGTCCATATCTCGGAAACTATAAGAGATAATGCAATTTGGCAACCGGAAATGTAATTAGCATGCCGAATATTACTTGGAATGTGAATTGGAACGAAATCGCAAATAGATAAGACCATGTTACAATTTGGGCCCAAGTTAGAAGCAGAGCCAAAGGTGTAAATTATCGATAGTCCATATCTCGGAAACTATAACAGATAATGCAATTTGGCAACCGGCAATGTAATTAGCATGCCGAATATTACTTGGAATGTGAATTGGAACGAAATCGCCAATAGATAAGACCATTTTACAATTTGGGCCCAAGTTAGAAGCAGAGCCTAAGGTGTAAATTATCGATAGTCCATATCTCGGAAACTATAAGAGATAATGCAATTTGGCAACCGGCAATGTAATTAGCATGCCGAATATTACTTGGAATGTGAATTGGAACGAAATCGCCAATAGATAAGACCATTTTACAATTTGGGCCCAAGTTAGAAGCAGAGCCTATGGTGTAAATTATCGATAGTCCATATCTCGGAAACTATAAGAGATAATGCAATTTGCCAACCGGAATGTAATTAGCATGCCGAATATTACTTGGAATGTGAATTGGAACGAAATCGCCAATAGATAAGACCATTTTACAATTTGGGCCCAAGTTAGAAGCAAAGCCTAAGGTGTATATTATCGATAGTCCATATCTCGGAAACTATAAGAGATAATGCAATTTGGCAACCGGCAGTGTAATTAGAATGCCGAATATTACTTGGAATGTGAATTGGAACGAAATCGCCAATAGATAAGACCATTTTACAATTTGGGAGCAAGTTAGAAGCAGAGCCTAAGGTGTAAATTATCGATAGTCCATATCTCGGAAACTATAAGAGATAATGCAATTTTTCAACCGGCAATGTAATTAGCATGCCGAATATTACTTGGAATGTGAATTGGAACGAAATCGCCAATAAATAAGACCATTTTACAATTTGGGCCCAAGTTAGAAGCAGAGCCTAAGGTGTAAATTATTGATAGTCCATATCTCGGAAACTATAAGAGATAATGCAATTTCGCAACCGGCAATGTAATTAGCATGCCGAATATTACTTGGAGTGTGAATTGGAACGAAATCGCCAATAGGTAAGACCATTTTACAATTTGGGCCCAAGTTAGAAGCAGAGCCTAAGGTGTAAATTATCGATAGTCCATATCTCGGAAACTATAAGAGATAATGCAATTTGGCAACCGGCAATGTAATTAGCATGCCGAATATTACTTGGAATGTGAATTGGAACGAAATCGCCAATAGGTAAGACCATTTTACAATTTGGGCCCAAGTTAGAAGCAGAGCCTAAGGTGTAAATTATCGATAGTCCATATCTCGGAAACTATAAGAGATAATGCAATTTGGCAACCGGCAATGTAATTAGCATGCCGAATATTAATTGGAATGTGAATTGCAACGAAATCGCCAATAGATAAGACAATTTTACAATTTGGGCCCAAGTTAGAAGCAGAGCCTAAGGTGTAAATTATCGATAGTCCATATCTCGGAAACTATAAGAGATAATGCAATTTTGCAACCGGCAATGTAATTAGCATGCCGAATATTACTTGGAATATGAATTGGAACGAAATCGCCAATAGATAAGACCATTTTACAATTTGGGCCCAAGTTAGAAGCAGAGCCTAAGGTGTAAATTATTGATAGTCCATATCTCGGAAACTATAAGAGATAATACAATTTCGCAACCGGCAATGTAATTAGCATGCCGAATATCACTTGGAATGTGAATTGGGACGAAATCGCCAATAGATAAGACCATTTTACAATTTGGGCCCAAGTTAGAAGCAGAGCCTAAGGTGTAAATTATCGATAGTCCGTATCTCGGAAACTATAAGAGATAATGCAATTTGGCAACCGGCAATGTAATTAGCATGCCGAATATTACTTGGAATGTGAATTGGAACGAAATCGCCAATAGATAAGACCATTTTACAATTTGGGCCCAAGTTAGAAGCAGAGCCTAAGGTGTAAATTATCGATAGTCCATATCTCGGAAACTATAAGAGATAATGCAATTTGGCAACCGGCAATGTAATTAGCATGCCGAATATTACTTGGAATGTGAATTGGAACGAAATCGCCAATAGGTAAGACCATTTTACAATTTGGGCCCAAGTTAGAAGCAGAGCCTAAGGTGTAAATTATCGATAGTCCCATATCTCGGAAACTATAAGAGATAATTCAATTTGGCAACCGGCAATGTAATTAGCATGCCGAATATTACTTGGAATGTGAATTGGAACGAAATCGCCAATAGATAAGACCATTTTACAATTTGGGCCCAAGTTAGAAGCAGAGCCTAAGGTGTAAATTATCGATAGTCCATATCTCGGAAACTATAAGAGATAATGCAATTTGGCAACCGGCAATGTAATTAGCATGCCGAATATTACTTGGAATGTGAATTGGAACGAAATCGCCAATAGATAAGACCATTTTACAATTTGGGAGCAAGTTAGAAGCAGAGCCTAAGGTGTAAATTATCGATAGTCCATATCTCGGAAACTATAAGAGATAATGCAATTTGGCAACCGGCAATGTAATTAGCATGCCGAATATTACTTGGAATGTGAATTGGAACGAAATCGCCAATAGATAAGACCATTTTACAATTTGGGCCCAAGTTAGAAGCAGAGCCTAAGGTGTATATTATCGATAGTCCATATCTCGGAAACTATAAGAGATAATGCAATTTGGCAACCGGCAATGTAATTAGCATGCCGAATATTACTTGGAATGTGAATTGGAACGAAATCGCCAATAGATAAGACCATTTTACAATTTGGGCCCAAGTTAGAAGCAGAGCCTAAGGTGTAAATTATCGATAGTCCATATCTCGGAAACTATAAGAGATAATGCAATTTGGCAACCGGCAATGTAATTAGCATGCCGAATATTACTTGGAATGTGAATTGGAACGAAATCGCCAATAGATAAGACCATTTTACAATTTGGGCCCAAGTTAGAAGCAGAGCCTATGATGTAAATTATCGATAGTCCCATATCTCGGAAACTATAAGAGATAATGCAATTTGGCAACCGGCAATGTAATTAGCATGCCGAATATTACTTGGAATGTGAATTGGAACGAAATCGCCAATAGATAAGACCATTTTACAATTTGGGCCCAAGTTAGAAGCAGAGCCTAAGGTGTAAATTATCGATAGTCCATATCTCGGAAACTATAAGAGATAATGCAATTTGGCAACTGGCAATGTAATTAGCATGCCGAATATTGCTTGGAATGTGAATTGGAACGAAATCGCCAATAGATAAGACCATTTTACAATTTGGGCCCAAGTTAGAAGCAGAGCCTAAGGTGTAAATTATCGATAGTCCATATCTCGGAATCTATAAGAGATAATGCAATTTGGCAACCGGCAATGTAATTAGCATGCCGAATATTACTTGGAATGTGAATTGGAACGAAATTGCCAATAGATAAGACCATTTTACAATTTGGGCCCAAGTTAGAAGCAGAGCCTAAGGTGTAAATTATCGATAGTCCATATCTCTGAAACTATAAGAGATAATGCAGTTTCGCAACCGGCAATGTAATTAGCATGCCTAATATTACTTGGAATGTGAACTGGGACGAAATCGCCAATAGATAAGGCCCTTTTTACAATTTGGGCCCAAGTTAGAAGCAGAGCCTAAGGTGTAAATTATCGATAGTCCATATCTCGGGAACTATAAGAGATAATGCAATTTGGCAACCGGCAATGTAATTAGCATGCCGAATATTACTTGGAATGTGAATTGGAACGAAATCGCCAATAGATAAGACCATTTTACAATTTGGGCCCAAGTTAGAAGCAGAGCCTAAGGTGTAAATTATTGATAGTCCATATCTCGGAAACTATAAGAGATAATGCAATTTCGCAACCAGCAATGTAATTAGCATGCCGAATATTACTTGGAGTGTGAATTGGAACGAAATCGCCAATAGATAAGACCATTTTACAATTTGGGCCCAAGTTAGAAGCAGAGCCTAAGGTGTAAATTATCGATAGTCCATATCTCGGAAACAATAAGAGATAATGCAATTTGGCAACCGGCAATGTAATTAGCATGCCGAATATTACTTGGAATGTGAATTGGAACGAAATCGCCAATAGATAAGACCATTTTACAATTTGGGCCCAAGTTAGAAGCAGAGCCTAAGGTGTAAATTATCGATAGTCCATATCTCGGAAACTATAAGAGATAATGCAATTTGGCAACCGGCAATGTAATTAGCATGCCGAATATTACTTGGAATGTGAATTGGAACGAAATCGCCAATAGATAAGTCCATTTTACAATTTGGGCCCAAGTTAGAAGCAGAGCCTAAGGTGGAAATTATCGATAGTCCATAACTCGGAAACTATAAGAGATAATGCAATTTGGCAACCGGCAATGTAATTAGCATGCCGAATATTACTTGGAATGTGAATTGGAACGATATCGCCAATAGATAAGACCATTTTACAATTTGGGCCCAAGTTAGAAGCAGAGCCTAAGGTGCAAAATTATCGATAGTCCATATCTCGGAAACTATAAGAGATAATGCAATTTGGCAATCGGCAATGTAATTAGCATGCCGAATATTACTTGGAATGTGAATTGGAACGAAATCGCCAATAGATAAGACCATTTTACAATTTGGGCCCAAGTTTGAAGCAGAGCCTATGGTGTAAATTATCGATAGTCCATATCTCGGAAACTATAAGAGATAATGCAATTTGGCAACCGGCAATGTAATTAGCATGCCGAATATTACTTGGAATGTGAATTGGAACGAAATCGCCAATAGATAAGACCATTTTACAATTTGGGCCCAAGTTAGAAGCAGAGCCTAAGGTGTAAATTATCGATAGTCCATATCTCGGAAACTATAAGAGATAATGCAATTTGGCAACCGGCAATGTAATTAGCATGCCGAATATTACTTGGAATGTGAATTGGAACGAAATCGCCAATAGATAAGACCATTTTACAATTTGGGCCCAAGTTAGAAGCAGAGCCTAAGGTGTAAATTATCGATAGTCCATATCTCGGAAACTATAAGAGATAATGCAATTTGGCAACCGGCAATGTAATTAGCATGCCGAATATTACTTGGAATGTGAATTGGAACGAAATTGCCAATAGATAAGGCCATTTTACAATTTGGGCCCAAGTTAGAAGCAGAGCCTAAGGTGTAAATTATCTATAGTCCATATCTCTGAAACTATAAGAGATAATGCAATTTCGCAACCGGCAATGTAATTATCATGCTGAATATTACTTGGAATGTGAATTGGGACGAAATCGCCAATAGATAAGGCCATTTTACAATTTGGGCCCAAGTTAGAAGCAGAGCCTAAGGTGTAAATTATCGATAGTCCATATCTCGGAAACTATAAGAGATAATGCAATTTGGCAACCGGCAATGTAATTAGCATGCCGAATATTACTTGGGAATGTGAATTGGAACGAAATCGCCAATAGATAAGACCATTTTACAATTTGGGCCCAAGTTAGAAGCAGAGCCTAAGGTGTAAATTATTGATAGTCCATATCTCGGAAACTATAAGAGATAATGCAATTTCGCAACCGGCAATGTAATTAGCATGCCGAATATTACTTGGAGTGTGAATTGGAACGAAATCGCCAATAGATAAGACCATTTTACAATTTGGGCCCAAGTTAGAAGCAGAGCCTAAGGTGTAAATTATCGATAGTCCATATCTCGGAAACTATAAGAGATAATGCAATTTGGCAACCGGCAATGTAATTAGCATGCCGAATATTACTTGGAATGTGAATTGGAACGAAATCGCCAATAGATAAGACCATTTTACAATTTGGGCCCAAGTTAGAAGCAGAGACTAAGGTGTAAATTATCGATAGTCCATATCTCGGAAACTATAAGAGATAATGCAATTTGGCAACCGGCAATGTAATTAGCATGCCGAATATTACTTGGAATGTGAATTGGAACGAAATCGCAAATAGATAAGACCATGTTACAATTTGGGCCCAAGTTAGAAGCAGAGCCAAAGGTGTAAATTATCGATAGTCCATATCTCGGAAACTATAACAGATAATGCAATTTGGCAACCGGCAATGTAATTAGCATGCCGAATATTACTTGGAATGTGAATTGGAACGAAATCGCCAATAGATAAGACCATTTTACAATTTGGGCCCAAGTTAGAAGCAGAGCCTAAGGTGTAAATTATCGATAGTCCATATCTCGGAAACTATAAGAGATAATGCAATTTGGCAACCGGCAATGTAATTAGCATGCCGAATATTACTTGGAATGTGAATTGGAACGAAATCGCCAATAGGTAAGACCATTTTACAATTTGGGCCCAAAGTTAGAAGCAGAGCCTAAGGTGTAAATTATCGATAGTCCGTATCTCGGAAACTATAAGAGATAATGCAATTTGGCAACCGGCAATGTAATTAGCATGCCGAATATTACTTGGAATGTGAACTGGAACGAAATCGCCAATAGATAAGACCATTTTTACAATTTGGGCCCAAGTTAGAAGCAGAGCCTAAGGTGTAAATTATCGATAGTCCATATCTCGGAAACTATAAGAGATAATGCAATTTGGCAACCGGCAATGTAATTAGCATGCCGAATATTACTTGGAATGTGAATTGGAACGAAATCGCCAATAGGTAAGACCATTTTACAATTTGGGCCCAAGTTAGAAGCAGAGCCTAAGGTGTAAATTATCGATAGTCCATATCTCGGAAACTATAAGAGATAATTCAATTTGGCAACCGGCAATGTAATTAGCATGCCGAATATTACTTGGAATGTGAATTGGAACGAAATCGCCAATAGATAAGACCATTTTACAATTTGGGCCCAAGTTAGAAGCAGAGCCTAAGGTGTAAATTATCGATAGTCCATATCTCGGAAACTATAAGAGATAATGCAATTTGGCAACCGGCAATGTAATTAGCATGCCGAATATTACTTGGAATGTGAATTGGAACGAAATCGCCAATAGATAAGACCATTTTACAATTTGGGCCCAAGTTAGAAGCAGAGACTAAGGTGTAAATTATCGATAGTCCATATCTCGGAAACTATAAGAGATAATGCAATTTGGCAACCGGCAATGTAATTAGCATGCCGAATATTACTTGGAATGTGAATTGGAACGAAATCGCAAATAGATAAGACCATGTTACAATTTGGGCCCAAGTTAGAAGCAGAGCCAAAGGTGTAAATTATCGATAGTCCATATCTCGGAAACTATAACAGATAATGCAATTTGGCAACCGGCAATGTAATTAGCATGCCGAATATTACTTGGAATGTGAATTGGAACGAAATCGCCAATAGATAAGACCATTTTACAATTTGGGCCCAAGTTAGAAGCAGAGCCTAAGGTGTAAATTATCGATAGTCCATATCTCGGAAACTATAAGAGATAATGCAATTTGGCAACCGGCAATGTAATTAGCATGCCGAATATTACTTGGAATGTGAATTGGAACGAAATCGCCAATAGGTAAGACCATTTTACAATTTGGGCCCAAGTTAGAAGCAGAGCCTAAGGTGTAAATTATCGATAGTCCGTATCTCGGAAACTATAAGAGATAATGCAATTTGGCAACCGGCAATGTAATTAGCATGCCGAATATTACTTGGAATGTGAACTGGAACGAAATCGCCAATAGATAAGACCATTTTACAATTTGGGCCCAAGTTAGAAGCAGAGCCTAAGGTGTAAATTATCGATAGTCCATATCTCGGAAACTATAAGAGATAATGCAATTTGGCAACCGGCAATGTAATTAGCATGCCGAATATTACTTGGAATGTGAATTGGAACGAAATCGCCAATAGGTAAGGACCATTTTACAATTTGGGCCCAAGTTAGAAGCAGAGCCTAAGGTGTAAATTATCGATAGTCCATATCTCGGAAACTATAAGAGATAATTCAATTTGGCAACCGGCAATGTAATTAGCATGCCGAATATTACTTGGAATGTGAATTGGAACGAAATCGCCAATAGATAAGACCATTTTACAATTTGGGCCCAAGTTAGAAGCAGAGCCTAAGGTGTAAATTATCGATAGTCCATATCTCGGAAACTATAAGAGATAATGCAATTTGGCAACCGGCAATGTAATTAGCATGCCGAATATTACTTGGAATGTGAATTGGAACGAAATCGCCAATAGATAAGACCATTTTACAATTTGGGAGCAAGTTAGAAGCAGAGCCTAAGGTGTAAATTATCGATAGTCCATATCTCGGAACTATAAGAGATAATGCAATTTGGCAACCGGCAATGTAATTAGCATGCCGAATATTACTTGGAATGTGAATTGGAACGAAATCGCCAATAGATAAGACCATTTTACAATTTGGGCCCAAGTTAGAAGCAGAGCCTAAGGTGTATATTATCGATAGTCCATATCTCGGAAACTATAAGAGATAATGCAATTTGGCAACCGGCAATGTAATTAGCATGCCGAATATTACTTGGAATGTGAATTGGAACGAAATCGCCAATAGGTAAGACCATTTTACAATTTGGGCCCAAGTTAGAAGCAGAGCCTAAGGTGTAAATTATCGATAGTCCATATCTCGGAAGCTATAAGAGATAATTCAATTTGGCAACCGGCAATGTAATTAGCATGCCGAATATTACTTGGAATGTGAATTGGAACGAAATCGCCAATAGATAAGACCATTTTACAATTTGGGCCCAAGTTAGAAGCAGAGCCTAAGGTGTAAATTATCGATAGTCCATATCTCGGAAACTATAAGAGATAATGCAATTTGGCAACCGGCAATGTAATTAGCATGCCGAATATTACTTGGAATGTGAATTGGAACGAAATCGCCAATAGATAAGACCATTTTACAATTTGGGCCCAAGTTAGAAGCAGAGCCTAAGGTGTAAATTATCGATGGTCCATATCTCGGAAACTATAATAGATAATGCAATTTGGCAACCGGCAATGTAATTAGCATGCCGAATATTACTTGGAATGTGAATTGGAACGAAATCGCCAATAGATAAGACCATTTTACAATTTGGGCCCAAGTTAGAAGCAGAGCCTATGATGTAAATTATCGATAGTCCATATCTCGGAAACTATAAGAGATAATGCAATTTGGCAACCGGCAATGTAATTAGCATGCCGAATATTACTTGGAATGTGAATTGGAACGAAATCGCCAATAGATAAGACCATTTTACAATTTGGGCCCAAGTTAGAAGCAGAGCCTAAGGTGTAAATTATCGATAGTCCATATCTCGGAAACTATAAGAGATAATGCAATTTGGCAACTGGCAATGTAATTAGCATGCCGAATATTGCTTGGAATGTGAATTGGAACGAAATCGCCAATAGATAAGACCATTTTACAATTTGGGCCCAAGTTAGAAGCAGAGCCTAAGGTGTAAATTATCGATAGTCCATATCTCGGAATCTATAAGAGATAATGCAATTTGGCAACCGGCAATGTAATTAGCATGCCGAATATTACTTGGAATGTGAATTGGAACGAAATTGCCAATAGATAAGACCATTTTACAATTTGGGCCCAAGTTAGAAGCAGAGCCTAAGGTGTAAATTATCGATAGTCCATATCTCTGAAACTATAAGAGATAATGCAGTTTCGCAACCGGCAATGTAATTAGCATGCCTAATATTACTTGGAATGTGAACTGGGACGAAATCGCCAATAGATAAGGCCCTTTTACAATTTGGGCCCAAGTTAGAAGCAGAGCCTAAGGTGTAAATTATCGATAGTCCATATCTCGGAAACTATAAGAGATAATGCAATTTGGCAACCGGCAATGTAATTAGCATGCCGAATATTACTTGGAATGTGAACTGGAACGAAATCGCCAATAGATAAGACCATTTTACAATTTGGGCCCAAGTTAGAAGCAGAGCCTAAGGTGTAAATTATTGATAGTCCATATCTCGGAAACTATAAGAGATAATGCAATTTCGCAACCAGCAATGTAATTAGCATGCCGAATATTACTTGGAGTGTGAATTGGAACGAAATCGCCAATAGATAAGACCATTTTACAATTTGGGCCCAAGTTAGAAGCAGAGCCTAAGGTGTAAATTATCGATAGTCCATATCTCGGAAACAATAAGAGATAATGCAATTTGGCAACCGGCAATGTAATTAGCATGCCGAATATTACTTGGAATGTGAATTGGAACGAAATCGCCAATAGATAAGACCATTTTACAATTTGGGCCCAAGTTAGAAGCAGAGCCTAAGGTGTAAATTATCGATAGTCCATATCTCGGAAACTATAAGAGATAATGCAATTTGGCAACCGGCAATGTAATTAGCATGCCGAATATTACTTGGAATGTGAATTGGAACGAAATCGCCAATAGATAAGACCATTTTACAATTTGGGCCCAAGTTAGAAGCAGAGCCTAAGGTGGAAATTATCGATAGTCCATAACTCGGAAACTATAAGAGATAATGCAATTTGGCAACCGGCAATGTAATTAGCATGCCGAATATTACTTGGAATGTGAATTGGAACGAAATCGCCAATAGATAAGACCATTTTACAATTAGGGCCCAAGTTAGAAGCAGAGCCTAAGGTGCAAAATTATCGATAGTCCATATCTCGGAAACTATAAGAGATAATGCAATTTGGCAATCGGCAATGTAATTAGCATGCCGAATATTACTTGGAATGTGAATTGGAACGAAATCGCCAATAGATAAGACCATTTTACAATTTGGGCCCAAGTTTGAAGCAGAGCCTATGGTGTAAATTATCGATAGTCCATATCTCGGAAACTATAAGAGATAATGCAATTTGGCAACCGGCAATGTAATTAGCATGCCGAATATTACTTGGAATGTGAATTGGAACGAAATCGCCAATAGATAAGACCATTTTACAATTTGGGCCCAAGTTAGAAGCAGAGCCTAAGGTGTAAATTATCGATAGTCCATATCTCGGAAACTATAAGAGTTAATGCAATTTGGCAACCGGCAATGTAATTAGCATGCCGAATATTACTTGGAATGTGAATTGGAACGAAATCGCCAATAGATAAGACCATTTTACAATTTGGGCCCAAGTTAGAAGCAGAGCCTAAGGTGTAAATTATCGATAGTCCATATCTCGGAAACTATAAGAGATAATGCAATTTGGCAACCGGCAATGTAATTAGCATGCCGAATATTACTTGGAATGTGAATTGGAACGAAATTGCCAATAGATAAGGCCATTTTACAATTTGGGCCCAAGTTAGAAGCAGAGCCTAAGGTGTAAATTATCGATAGTCCATATCTCTGAAACTATAAGAGATAATGCAATTTCGCAACCGGCAATGTAATTAGCATGCCGAATATTACTTGGAATGTGAATTGGGACGAAATCGCCAATAGATAAGGCCATTTTACAATTTGGGCCCAAGTTAGAAGCAGAGCCTAAGGTGTAAATTATCGATAGTCCATATCTCGGAAACTATAAGAGATAATGCAATTTGGCAACCGGCAATGTAATTAGCATGCCGAATATTACTTGGAATGTGAATTGGAACGAAATCGCCAATAGATAAGACCATTTTACAATTTGGGCCCAAGTTAGAAGCAGAGCCTAAGGTGTAAATTATTGATAGTCCATATCTCGGAAACTATAAGAGATAATGCAATTTCGCAACCGGCAATGTAATTAGCATGCCGAATATTACTTGGAGTGTGAATTGGAACGAAATCGCCAATAGATAAGACCATTTTACAATTTGGGCCCAAGTTAGAAGCAGAGCCTAAGGTGTAAATTATCGATAGTCCATATCTCGGAAACTATAAGAGATAATGCAATTTGGCAACCGGCAATGTAATTAGCATACCGAATATTACTTGGAATGTGAATTGGAACGAAATCGCCAATAGATAAGACCATTTTACAATTTGGGCCCAAGTTAGAAGCAGAGACTAAGGTGTAAATTATCGATAGTCCATATCTCGGAAACTATAAGAGATAATGCAATTTGGCAACCGGCAATGTAATTAGCATGCCGAATATTACTTGGAATGTGAATTGGAACGAAATCGCAAATAGATAAGACCATGTTACAATTTGGGCCCAAGTTAGAAGCAGAGCCAAAGGTGTAAATTATCGATAGTCCATATCTCGGAAACTATAACAGATAATGCAATTTGGCAACCGGCAATGTAATTAGCATGCCGAATATTACTTGGAATGTGAATTGGAACGAAATCGCCAATAGATAAGACCATTTTACAATTTGGGCCCAAGTTAGAAGCAGAGCCTAAGGTGTAAATTATCGATAGTCCATATCTCGGAAACTATAAGAGATAAGGCAATTTGGCAACCGGCAATGTAATTAGCATTAGAATATCACTTGGAATGTGAATTGGGACGAAATCGCCAATAGATAAGACCATTTTACAATTTGGGCCCAAGTTAGAAGCAGAGCCTAAGGTGTAAATTATCGATAGTCCATATCTCGGAAACTATAAGAGATAATGCAATTTGGCAACCGGCAATGTAATTAGCATGCCGAATATTACTTGGAATGTGAATTGCAACGAAATCGCCAATAGATAAGACCATTTTACAATTTGGGCCCAAGTTAGAAGCTGAGCCTAAGGTGTAAATTATCGATAGTCCATATCTCGGAAACTATAAGAGATAATGAAATTTGGCAACCGGCAATGTAATTAGCATGCCGAATATTACTTGGAATGTGAACTGGAACGAAATCGCCAATAGATAAGACCATTTTACAATTTGGGCCCAAGTTAGAAGCAGAGCCTAAGGTGTAAATTATTGATAGTCCATATCTCGGAAACTATAAGAGATAATGCAATTTCGCAACCGGCAATGTAATTAGCATGCCGAATATTACTTGGAATGTGAATTGGGACGAAATCGCCAATAGATAAGACCATTTCACAATTTGGGCCCAAGTTAGAAGCAGAGCCTAAGGTGTAAATTATCGATAGTCCATATCTCGGAAACTATAAGAGATAATGCAATTTGGCAACCGGCAATGTAATTAGCATGCCGAATATTACTTGGAATGTGAATTGGAACGAAATCGCAAATAGATAAGACCATGTTACAATTTGGGCCCAAGTTAGAAGCAGAGCCAAAGGTGTAAATTATCGATAGTCCATATCTCGGAAACTATAACAGATAATGCAATTTGGCAACCGGCAATGTAATTAGCATGCCGAATATTACTTGGAATGTGAATTGGAACGAAATCGCCAATAGATAAGACCATTTTACAATTTGGGCCCAAGTTAGAAGCAGAGCCTAAGGTGTAAATTATCGATAGTCCATATCTCGGAAACTATAAGAGATAATGCAATTTGGCAACCGGCAATGTAATTAGCATGCCGAATATTACTTGGAATGTGAATTGGAACGAAATCGCCAAAAGATAAGACCATTTTACAATTTGGGCCCAAGTTAGAAGCAGAGCCTAAGGTGTAAATTATTGATAGTCCATATCTCGGAAACTATAAGAGATAATGCAATTTCGCAACCGGCAATGTAATTAGCATGCCGAATATCACTTGGAATGTGAATTGGGACGAAATCGCCAATAGATAAGACCATTTTACAATTTGGGCCCAAGTTAGAAGCAGAGCCTAAGGTGTAAATTATCGATGGTCCATATCTCGGAAACTATAAGAGATAATGCAATTTGGCAACCGGCAATGTAATTAGCATGCCGAATATTACTTGGAATGTGAATTGCAACGAAATCGCCAATAGATAAGACCATTTTACAATTTGGGCCCAAGTTAGAAGCTGAGCCTAAGGTGTAAATTATCGATAGTCCATATCTCGGAAACTATAAGAGATAATGCAATTTGGCAACCGGCAATGTAATTAACATGCCGAATATTACTTGGAATGTGAACTGGAACGAAATCGCCAATAGATAAGACCATTTTACAATTTGGGCCCAAGTTAGAAGCAGAGCCTAAGGTGTAAATTATTGATAGTCCATATCTCGGAAACTATAAGAGATAATGCAATTTCGCAACCGGCAATGTAATTAGCATGCCGAATATCACTTGGAATGTGAATTGGGACGAAATCGCCAATAGATAAGACCATTTCACAATTTGGGCCCAAGTTAGAAGCAGAGCCTAAGGTGTAAATTATCGATAGTCCATATCTCGGAAACTATAAGAGATAATGCAATTTGGCAACCGGCAATGTAATTAGCATGCCGAATATTACTTGGAATGTGAATTGGAACGAAATCGCCAAAAGATAAGACCATTTTACAATTTGGGCCCAAGTTAGAAGCAGAGCCTAAGGTGTAAATTATCGATAGTCCATATCTCGGAAACTATAAGAGATAATGCAATTTGGCAACCGGCAATGTAATTAGCATGCCGAATATTACTTGGAATGTGAATTGCAACGAAATCGCCAATAGATAAGACCATTTTACAATTTGGGCCCAAGTTAGAAGCTGAGCCTAAGGTGTAAATTATCGATAGTCCATATCTCGGAAACTATAAGAGATAATGCAATTTGGCAACCGGCAATGTAATTAACATGCCGAATATTACTTGGAATGTGAACTGGAACGAAATCGCCAATAGATAAGACCATTTTACAATTTGGGCCCAAGTTAGAAGCAGAGCCTAAGGTGTAAATTATTGATAGTCCATATCTCGGAAACTATAAGAGATAATGCAATTTCGCAACCGGCAATGTAATTAGCATGCCGAATATCACTTGGAATGTGAATTGGGACGAAATCGCCAATAGATAAGACCATTTCACAATTTGGGCCCAAGTTAGAAGCAGAGCCTAAGGTGTAAATTATCGATAGTCCATATCTCGGAAACTATAAGAGATAATGCAATTTGGCAACCGGCAATGTAATTAGCATGCCGAATATTACTTGGAATGTGAATTGGAACGAAATCGCCAATAGATAAGACCATTTTACAATTTGGGCCCAAGTTAGAAGCAGAACCTAAGGTGTAAATTATCGATAGTCCATATCTCAGAAACTATAAGAGATAATGCAATTTGGCAACCGGCAATGTAATTAGCATGCCGAATATTACTTGGAATGTGAATTGGAACGAAATCGCCAATAGATAAGACCATTTTACAATTTGGGCCCAAGTTAGAAGCAGAGCCTATGGTGTAAATTATCGATAGTCCATATCTCGGAAACTATAAGAGATAATGCAATTTGGCAACCGGCAATGTAATTAGCATGCCGAATATTACTTGGAATGTGAATTGGAACGAAATCGCCAATAGATAAGACCATTTTACAATTTGGGCCCAAGTTAGAAGCAGAGTCTATGGTGTAAATTATCGATAGTCCATATCTCGGAAACTATAAGAGATAATGCAATTTGGCAACCGGCAATGTAATTAGCATGCCGAATATTACTTGGAATGTGAATTGTAACGAAATCGCCAATAGGTAAGACCATTTTACAATTTGGTCCCAAGTTAGAAGCAGAGCCTAAGGTGTAAATTATCGATAGTCCATATCTCGGAAACTATAAGAGATAATTCAATTTGGCAACCGGCAATGTAATTAGCATGCCGAATATTACTTGGAATGTGAATTGGAACGAATTCGCCAATAGATAAGACCATTTTACAATTTGGGCCCAAGTTAGAAGCAGAGCTTAAGGTGTAAATTATCGATAGTCCATATCTCGGAAACTATAAGAGATAATGCAATTTGGCAACCGGCAATGTAATTAGCATGCCGAATATTTCTTGGAATGTGAATTGGAACGAAATCGCCAATAGATAAGACCATTTTACAATTTGGGCCCAAGTTAGAAGCAGAGCCTAAGGTGTAAATTATCGATAGTCCATATCTCGGAAACTATAAGAGATAATGCAATTTGGCAACCGGCAATGTAATTAGCATGCCGAATATTACTTGGAATGTGAATTGGAACGAAATTGCCAATAGATAAGACCATTTTACAATTTGGGCCCAAGTTAGAAGCAGAGCCTAAGGTGTAAATTATCGATAGTCCATATCTCTGAAACTATAAGAGATAATGCAATTTCGCAACCGGCAATGTAATTAGCATGCCGAATATTACTTGGAATGTGAATTGGGACGAAATCGCCAATAGATAAGGCCATTTTACAATTTGGGCCCAAGTTAGAAGCAGAGCCTAAGGTGTAAATTATCGACAGTCCATATCTCGGAAACTATAAGAGATAATGCAATTTGGCAACCGGCAATGTAATTAGCATGCCGAATATTACTTGGAATGTGAATTGGAACGAAATCGCCAATAGATAAGACCATTTTACAATTTGGGCCCAAGTTAGAAGCAGAGCCTAAGGTGTAAATTATTGATAGTCCATATCTCGGAAACCATAAGAGATAATGCAATTTCGCAACCGGCAATGTAATTAGCATGCCGAATATTACTTGGAGTGTGAATTGGAACGAAATCGCCAATAGATAAGACCATTTTACAATTTGGGCCCAAGTTAGAAGCAGAGCCTAAGGTGTAAATTATCGATAGTCCATATCTCGGAAACTATAAGAGATAATGCAATTTGGCAACCGGCAATGTAATTAGCATGCCGAATATTACTTGGAATGTGAATTGGAACGAAATCGCCAATAGACAAGACCATTTTACAATTTGGGCCCAAGTTAGAAGCAGAGCCTAAGGTGTAAATTATCGATAGTCCATATCTCGGAAACTATAAGAGATAATGCAATTTGGCAACCGGCAATGTAATTAGCATGCCGAATATTACTTTGAATGTGAATTGGAACGAAATCGCCAATAGATAAGACCATTTTACAATTTGGGCCCAAGTTAGAAGCAGAGCCAAAGGTGTAAATTATCGATAGTCCATATCTCGGAAACTATAAGAGATAATGCAATTTGGCAACCGGCAATGTAATTAGCATGCCGAATATTACTTGGAATGTGAATTGGAACGAAATCGCCAATAGATAAGACCATTTTACAATTTGGGCCCAAGTTAGAAGCAGAGCCTAAGGTGTAAATTATCGATAGTCCATATCTCGGAAACTATAAGAGATAATGCAATTTGGCAACCGGCAATGTAATTAGCATGCCGAATATTACTTGGAATGTGAATTGGAACGAAATTGCCAATAGATAAGGCCATTTTACAATTTGGGCCCAAGTTAGAAGCAGAGCCTAAGGTGTAAATTATCGATAGTCCATATCTCTGAAACTATAAGAGATAATGCAATTTCGCAACCGGCAATGTAATTATCATGCCGAATATTACTTGGAATGTGAATTGGGACGAAATCGCCAATAGATAAGGCCATTTTACAATTTGGGCCCAAGTTAGAAGCAGAGCCTAAGGTGTAAATTATCGATAGTCCATATCTCGGAAACTATAAGAGATAATGCAATTTGGCAACCGGCAATGTAATTAGCATGCCGAATATTACTTGGAATGTGAATTGGAACGAAATCGCCAATAGATAAGACCATTTTACAATTTGGGCCCAAGTTAGAAGCAGAGCCTAAGGTGTAAATTATTGATAGTCCATATCTCGGAAACTATAAGAGATAATGCAATTTCGCAACCGGCAATGTAATTAGCATGCCGAATATTACTTGGAGTGTGAATTGGAACGAAATCGCCAATAGATAAGACCATTTTACAATTTGGGCCCAAGTTAGAAGCAGAGCCTAAGGTGTAAATTATCGATAGTCCATATCTCGGAAACTATAAGAGATAATGCAATTTGGCAACCGGCAATGTAATTAGCATGCCGAATATTACTTGGAATGTGAATTGGAACGAAATCGCCAATAGGTAAGACCATTTTACAATTTGGGCCCAAGTTAGAAGCAGAGCCTAAGGTGTAAATTATCGATAGTCCGTATCTCGGAAACTATAAGAGATAATGCAATTTGGCAACCGGCAATGTAATTAGCATGCCGAATATTACTTGGAATGTGAATTGGAACGAAATCGCCAATAGATAAGACCATTTTACAATTTGGGCCCAAGTTAGAAGCAGAGCCTAAGGTGTAAATTATCGATAGTCCATATCTCGGAAACTATAAGAGATAATGCAATTTGGCAACCGGCAATGTAATTAGCATGCCGAATATTACTTGGAATGTGAATTGGAACGAAATCGCCAATAGGTAAGACCATTTTACAATTTGGGCCCAAGTTAGAAGCAGAGCCTAAGGTGTAAATTATCGATAGTCCATATCTCGGAAACTATAAGAGATAATTCAATTTGGCAACCGGCAATGTAATTAGCATGCCGAATATTACTTGGAATGTGAATTGGAACGAAATCGCCAATAGATAAGACCATTTTACAATTTGGGCCCAAGTTAGAAGCAGAGCCTAAGGTGTAAATTATCGATAGTCCATATCTCGGAAACTATAAGAGATAATGCAATTTGGCAACCGGCAATGTAATTAGCATGCCGAATATTACTTGGATTGTGAATTGGAACGAAATCGCCAATAGATAAGACCATTTTACAATTTGGGAGCAAGTTAGAAGCAGAGCCTAAGGTGTAAATTATCGATAGTCCATATCTCGGAAACTATAAGAGATAATGCAATTTGGCAACCGGCAATGTAATTAGCATGCCGAATATTACTTGGAATGTGAATTGGAACGAAATCGCCAATAGATAAGACCATTTTACAATTTGGGCCCAAGTTAGAAGCAGAGCCTAAGGTGTATATTATCGATAGTCCATATCTCGGAAACTATAAGAGATAATGCAATTTGGCAACCGGCAATGTAATTAGCATGCCGAATATTACTTGGAATGTGAATTGGAACGAAATCGCCAATAGGTAAGACCATTTTACAATTTGGGCCCAAGTTAGAAGCAGAGCCTAAGGTGTAAATTATCGATAGTCCATATCTCGGAAGCTATAAGAGATAATTCAATTTGGCAACCGGCAATGTAATTAGCATGCCGAATATTACTTGGAATGTGAATTGGAACGAAATCGCCAATAGATAAGAAAATTTTACAATTTGGGCCCAAGTTAGAAGCAGAGCCTAAGGTGTAAATTATCGATAGTCCATATCTCGGAAACTATAAGAGATAATGCAATTTGGCAACCGGCAATGTAATTAGCATGCCGAATATTACTTGGAATGTGAATTGGAACGAAATCGCCAATAGATAAAACCATTTTACAATTTGGGCCCAAGTTAGAAGCAGAGCCTAAGGTGTAAATTATCGATGGTCCATATCTCGGAAACTATAAGAGATAATGCAATTTGGCAACCGGCAATGTAATTAGCATGCCGAATATTACTTGGAATGTGAATTGGAACGAAATCGCCAATAGATAAGACCATTTTACAATTTGGGCCCAAGTTAGAAGCAGAGCCTATGATGTAAATTATCGATAGTCCATATCTCGGAAACTATAAGAGATAATGCAATTTGGCAACCGGCAATGTAATTAGCATGCCGAATATTACTTGGAATGTGAATTGGAACGAAATCGCCAATAGATAAGACCATTTTACAATTTGGGCCCAAGTTAGAAGCAGAGCCTAAGGTGTAAATTATCGATAGTCCATATCTCGGAAACTATAAGAGATAATGCAATTTGGCAACTGGCAATGTAATTAGCATGCCGAATATTGCTTGGAATGTGAATTGGAACGAAATCGCCAATAGATAAGACCATTTTACAATTTGGGCCCAAGTTAGAAGCAGAGCCTAAGGTGTAAATTATCGATAGTCCATATCTCGGAATCTATAAGAGATAATGCAATTTGGCAACCGGCAATGTAATTAGCATGCCGAATATTACTTGGAATGTGAATTGGAACGAAATTGCCAATAGATAAGACCATTTTACAATTTGGGCCCAAGTTAGAAGCAGAGCCTAAGGTGTAAATTATCGATAGTCCATATCTCTGAAACTATAAGAGATAATGCAGTTTCGCAACCGGCAATGTAATTAGCATGCCTAATATTACTTGGAATGTGAACTGGGACGAAATCGCCAATAGATAAGGCCCTTTTACAATTTGGGCCCAAGTTAGAAGCAGAGCCTAAGGTGTAAATTATCGATAGTCCATATCTCGGAAACTATAAGAGATAATGCAATTTGGCAACCGGCAATGTAATTAGCATGCCGAATATTACTTGGAATGTGAACTGGAACGAAATCGCCAATAGATAAGACCATTTTACAATTTGGGCCCAAGTTAGAAGCAGAGCCTAAGGTGTAAATTATTGATAGTCCATATCTCGGAAACTATAAGAGATAATGCAATTTCGCAACCAGCAATGTAATTAGCATGTCGAATATTACTTGGAGTGTGAATTGGAACGAAATCGCCAATAGATAAGACCATTTTACAATTTGGGCCCAAGTTAGAAGCAGAGCCTAAGGTGTAAATTATCGATAGTCCATATCTCGGAAACAATAAGAGATAATGCAATTTGGCAACCGGCAATGTAATTAGCATGCCGAATATTACTTGGAATGTGAATTGGAACGAAATCGCCAATAGATAAGACCATTTTACAATTTGGGCCCAAGTTAGAAGCAGAGCCTAAGGTGTAAATTATCGATAGTCCATATCTCGGAAACTATAAGAGATAATGCAATTTGGCAACCGGCAATGTAATTAGCATGCCGAATATTACTTGGAATGTGAATTGGAACGAAATCGCCAATAGATAAGACCATTTTACAATTTGGGCCCAAGTTAGAAGCAGAGCCTAAGGTGGAAATTATCGATAGTCCATAACTCGGAAACTATAAGAGATAATGCAATTTGGCAACCGGCAATGTAATTAGCATGCCGAATATTACTTGGAATGTGAATTGGAACGAAATCGCCAATAGATAAGACCATTTTACAATTTGGGCCCAAGTTAGAAGCAGAGCCTAAGGTGCAAAATTATCGATAGTCCATATCTCGGAAACTATAAGAGATAATGCAATTTGGCAATCGGCAATGTAATTAGCATGCCGAATATTACTTGGAATGTGAATTGGAACGAAATCGCCAATAGATAAGACCATTTTACAATTTGGGCCCAAGTTTGAAGCAGAGCCTATGGTGTAAATTATCGATAGTCCATATCTCGGAAACTATAAGAGATAATGCAATTTGGCAACCGGCAATGTAATTAGCATGCCGAATATTACTTGGAATGTGAATTGGAACGAAATCGCCAATAGATAAGACCATTTTACAATTTGGGCCCAAGTTAGAAGCAGAGCCTAAGGTGTAAATTATCGATAGTCCATATCTCGGAAACTATAAGAGATAATGCAATTTGGCAACCGGCAATGTAATTAGCATGCCGAATATTACTTGGAATGTGAATTGGAACGAAATCGCCAATAGATAAGACCATTTTACAATTTGGGCCCAAGTTAGAAGCAGAGCCTAAGGTGTAAATTATCGATAGTCCATATCTCGGAAACTATAAGAGATAATGCAATTTGGCAACCGGCAATGTAATTAGCATGCCGAATATTACTTGGAATGTGAATTGGAACGAAATTGCCAATAGATAAGGCCATTTTACAATTTGGGCCCAAGTTAGAAGCAGAGCCTAAGGTGTAAATTATCGATAGTCCATATCTCTGAAACTATAAGAGATAATGCAATTTCGCAACCGGCAATGTAATTAGCATGCCGAATATTACTTGGAATGTGAATTGGGACGAAATCGCCAATAGATAAGGCCATTTTACAATTTGGGCCCAAGTTAGAAGCAGAGCCTAAGGTGTAAATTATCGATAGTCCATATCTCGGAAACTATAAGAGATAATGCAATTTGGCAACCGGCAATGTAATTAGCATGCCGAATATTACTTGGAATGTGAATTGGAACGAAATCGCCAATAGATAAGACCATTTTACAATTTGGGCCCAAGTTAGAAGCAGAGCCTAAGGTGTAAATTATTGATAGTCCATATCTCGGAAACTATAAGAGATAATGCAATTTCGCAACCGGCAATGTAATTAGCATGCCGAATATTACTTGGAGTGTGAATTGGAACGAAATCGCCAATAGATAAGACCATTTTACAATTTGGGCCCAAGTTAGAAGCAGAGCCTAAGGTGTAAATTATCGATAGTCCATATCTCGGAAACTATAAGAGATAATGCAATTTGGCAACCGGCAATGTAATTAGCATACCGAATATTACTTGGAATGTGAATTGGAACGAAATCGCCAATAGATAAGACCATTTTACAATTTGGGCCCAAGTTAGAAGCAGAGACTAAGGTGTAAATTATCGATAGTCCATATCTCGGAAACTATAAGAGATAATGCAATTTGGCAACCGGCAATGTAATTAGCATGCCGAATATTACTTGGAATGTGAATTGGAACGAAATCGCAAATAGATAAGACCATGTTACAATTTGGGCCCAAGTTAGAAGCAGAGCCAAAGGTGTAAATTATCGATAGTCCATATCTCGGAAACTATAACAGATAATGCAATTTGGCAACCGGCAATGTAATTAGCATGCCGAATATTACTTGGAATGTGAATTGGAACGAAATCGCCAATAGATAAGACCATTTTACAATTTGGGCCCAAGTTAGAAGCAGAGCCTAAGGTGTAAATTATCGATAGTCCATATCTCGGAAACTATAAGAGATAAGGCAATTTGGCAACCGGCAATGTAATTAGCATGCCGAATATTACTTGGAATGTGAATTGGAACGAAATCGCCAATAGATAAGACCATTTTACAATTTGGGCCCAAGTTAGAAGCAGAGCCTAAGGTGTAAATTATTGATAGTCCATATCTCGGAAACTATAAGAGATAATGCAATTTCGCAACCGGCAATGTAATTAGCATGCCGAATATCACTTGGAATGTGAATTGGGACGAAATCGCCAATAGATAAGACCATTTTACAATTTGGGCCCAAGTTAGAAGCAGAGCCTAAGGTGTAAATTATCGATAGTCCATATCTCGGAAACTATAAGAGATAATGCAATTTGGCAACCGGCAATGTAATTAGCATGCCGAATATTACTTGGAATGTGAATTGCAACGCAATCGCCAATAGATAAGACCATTTTACAATTTGGGCCCAAGTTAGAAGCTGAGCCTAAGGTGTAAATTATCGATAGTCCATATCTCGGAAACTATAAGAGATAATGCAATTTGGCAACCGGCAATGTAATTAGCATGCCGAATATTACTTGGAATGTGAACTGGAACGAAATCGCCAATAGATAAGACCATTTTACAATTTGGGCCCAAGTTAGAAGCAGAGCCTAAGGTGTAAATTATTGATAGTCCATATCTCGGAAACTATAAGAGATAATGCAATTTCGCAACCGGCAATGTAATTAGCATGCCGAATATCACTTGGAATGTGAATTGGGACGAAATCGCCAATAGATAAGACCATTTCACAATTTGGGCCCAAGTTAGAAGCAGAGCCTAAGGTGTAAATTATCGATAGTCCATATCTCGGAAACTATAAGAGATAATGCAATTTGGCAACCGGCAATGTAATTAGCATGCCGAATATTACTTGGAATGTGAATTGGAACGAAATCGCAAATAGATAAGACCATGTTACAATTTGGGCCCAAGTTAGAAGCAGAGCCAAAGGTGTAAATTATCGATAGTCCATATCTCGGAAACTATAACAGATAATGCAATTTGGCAACCGGCAATGTAATTAGCATGCCGAATATTACTTGGAATGTGAATTGGAACGAAATCGCCAATAGATAAGACCATTTTACAATTTGGGCCCAAGTTAGAAGCAGAGCCTAAGGTGTAAATTATCGATAGTCCATATCTCGGAAACTATAAGAGATAATGCAATTTGGCAACCGGCAATGTAATTAGCATGCCGAATATTACTTGGAATGTGAATTGGAACGAAATCGCCAAAAGATAAGACCATTTTACAATTTGGGCCCAAGTTAGAAGCAGAGCCTAAGGTGTAAATTATTGATAGTCCATATCTCGGAAACTATAAGAGATAATGCAATTTCGCAACCGGCAATGTAATTAGCATGCCGAATATCACTTGGAATGTGAATTGGGACGAAATCGCCAATAGATAAGACCATTTTACAATTTGGGCCCAAGTTAGAAGCAGAGCCTAAGGTGTAAATTATCGATAGTCCATATCTCGGAAACTATAAGAGATAATGCAATTTGGCAACCGGCAATGTAATTAGCATGCCGAATATTACTTGGAATGTGAATTGCAACGAAATCGCCAATAGATAAGACCATTTTACAATTTGGGCCCAAGTTAGAAGCTGAGCCTAAGGTGTAAATTATCGATAGTCCATATCTCGGAAACTATAAGAGATAATGCAATTTGGCAACCGGCAATGTAATTAGCATGCCGAATATTACTTGGAATGTGAACTGGAACGAAATCGCCAATAGATAAGACCATTTTACAATTTGGGCCCAAGTTAGAAGCAGAGCCTAAGGTGTAAATTATTGATAGTCCATATCTCGGAAACTATAAGAGATAATGCAATTTCGCAACCGGCAATGTAATTAGCATGCCGAATATCACTTGGAATGTGAATTGGGACGAAATCGCCAATAGATAAGACCATTTCACAATTTGGGCCCAAGTTAGAAGCAGAGCCTAAGGTGTAAATTATCGATAGTCCATATCTCGGAAACTATAAGAGATAATGCAATTTGGCAACCGGCAATGTAATTAGCATGCCGAATATTACTTGGAATGTGAATTGGAACGAAATCGCCAATAGATAAGACCATTTTACAATTTGGGACCAAGTTAGAAGCAGAACCTAAGGTGTAAATTATCGATAGTCCATATCTCAGAAACTATAAGAGATAATGCAATTTGGCAACCGGCAATGTAATTAGCATGCCGAATATTACTTGGAATGTGAATTGGAACGAAATCGCCAATAGATAAGACCATTTTACAATTTGGGCCCAAGTTAGAAGCAGAGCCTATGGTGTAAATTATCGATAGTCCATATCTCGGAAACTATAAGAGATAATGCAATTTGGCAACCGGCAATGTAATTAGCATGCCGAATATTACTTGGAATGTGAATTGGAACGAAATCGCCAATAGATAAGACCATTTTACAATTTGGGCCCAAGTTAGAAGCAGAGTCTATGGTGTAAATTATCGATAGTCCATATCTCGGAAACTATAAGAGATAATGCAATTTGGCAACCGGCAATGTAATTAGCATGCCGAATATTACTTGGAATGTGAATTGTAACGAAATCGCCAATAGGTAAGACCATTTTACAATTTGGTCCCAAGTTAGAAGCAGAGCCTAAGGTGTAAATTATCGATAGTCCATATCTCGGAAACTATAAGAGATAATTCAATTTGGCAACCGGCAATGTAATTAGCATGCCGAATATTACTTGGAATGTGAATTGGAACGAATTCGCCAATAGATAAGACCATTTTACAATTTGGGCCCAAGTTAGAAGCAGAGCTTAAGGTGTAAATTATCGATAGTCCATATCTCGGAAACTATAAGAGATAATGCAATTTGGCAACCGGCAATGTAATTAGCATACCGAATATTTCTTGGAATGTGAATTGGAACGAAATCGCCAATAGATAAGACCATTTTACAATTTGGGCCCAAGTTAGAAGCAGAGCCTAAGGTGTAAATTATCGATAGTCCATATCTCGGAAACTATAAGAGATAATGCAATTTGGCAACCGGCAATGTAATTAGCATGCCGAATATTACTTGGAATGTGAATTGGAACGAAATTGCCAATAGATAAGACCATTTTACAATTTGGGCCCAAGTTAGAAGCAGAGCCTAAGGTGTAAATTATCGATAGTCCATATCTCTGAAACTATAAGAGATAATGCAATTTCGCAACCGGCAATGTAATTAGCATGCCGAATATTACTTGGAATGTGAATTGGGACGAAATCGCCAATAGATAAGGCCATTTTACAATTTGGGCCCAAGTTAGAAGCAGAGCCTAAGGTGTAAATTATCGACAGTCCATATCTCGGAAACTATAAGAGATAATGCAATTTGGCAACCGGCAATGTAATTAGCATGCCGAATATTACTTGGAATGTGAATTGGAACGAAATCGCCAATAGATAAGACCATTTTACAATTTGGGCCCAAGTTAGAAGCAGAGCCTAAGGTGTAAATTATTGATAGTCCATATCTCGGAAACCATAAGAGATAATGCAATTTCGCAACCGGCAATGTAATTAGCATGCCGAATATTACTTGGAGTGTGAATTGGAACGAAATCGCCAATAGATAAGACCATTTTACAATTTGGGCCCAAGTTAGAAGCAGAGCCTAAGGTGTAAATTATCGATAGTCCATATCTCGGAAACTATAAGAGATAATGCAATTTGGCAACCGGCAATGTAATTAGCATGCCGAATATTACTTGGAATGTGAATTGGAACGAAATCGCCAATAGACAAGACCATTTTACAATTTGGGCCCAAGTTAGAAGCAGAGCCTAAGGTGTAAATTATCGATAGTCCATATCTCGGAAACTATAAGAGATAATGCAATTTGGCAACCGGCAATGTAATTAGCATGCCGAATATTACTTTGAATGTGAATTGGAACGAAATCGCCAATAGATAAGACCATTTTACAATTTGGGCCCAAGTTAGAAGCAGAGCCAAAGGTGTAAATTATCGATAGTCCATATCTCGGAAACTATAAGAGATAATGCAATTTGGCAACCGGCAATGTAATTAGCATGCCGAATATTACTTGGAATGTGAATTGGAACGAAATCGCCAATAGATAAGACCATTTTACAATTTGGGCCCAAGTTAGAAGCAGAGCCTAAGGTGTAAATTATCGATAGTCCATATATCGGAAACTATAAGAGATAATGCAATTTGGCAACCGGCAATATAATTAGCATGCCGACTATTACTTGGAATGTGAATTGGAACGAAATCGCCAATAGATAAGACCATTTTACAATTTGGGCCCAAGTTAGAAGCAGAGCCTAAGGTGTAAATTATTGATAGTCCATATCTCGGAAACTATAAGAGATAATGCAATTTCGCAACCGGCAATGTAATTAGCATGCCGAATATCACTTGGAATGTGAATTGGGACGAAATCGCCAATAGATAAGACCATTTTACAATTTGGGCCCAAGTTAGAAGCAGAGCCTAAGGTGTAAATTATCGATAGTCCATATCTCGGAAACTATAAGAGATAATGCAATTTGGCAACCGGCAATGTAATTAGCATGCCGAATATTACTTGGAATGTGAATTGGAACGAAATCGCCAATAGATAAGACCATTTTACAATTTGGGCCCAAGTTAGAAGCAGAGCCTAAGGTGTAAATTATCGATAGTCCATATCTCGGAAACTATAAGAGATAATGCAATTTGGCAACCGGCAATGTAATTAGCATGCCGAATATTACTTGGAATGTGAATTGGAACGAAATCGCCAATAGATAAGACCATTTTACAATTTGGGCCCAAGTTAGAAGCAGAGCCTAAGGTGTAAATTATCGATAGTCCATATCTCGGAAACTATAAGAGATAATGCAATTTGGCAACCGGCAATGTAATTAGCATGCCGAATATTACTTGGAATGTGAATTGCAACGAAATCGCCAATAGATAAGACCATTTTACAATTTGGGCCCAAGTTAGAAGCAGAGCCTAAGGTGTAAATTATCGATAGTCCATATCTCGGAAACTATAAGAGATAATGCAATTTGGCAACCGGCAATGTAATTAGCATGCCGAATATTACTTGGAATGTGAATTGGAACGAAATCGCCAATAGATAAGACCATTTTACAATTTGGGCCCAAGTTAGAAGCAGAGCCTAAGGTGTAAATTATCGATAGTCCATATCTCGGGAACTATAAGAGATAATGCGATTTGGCAACCGGCAATGTAATTAGCATGCCGAATATTACTTGGAATGTGAATTGGAACGAAATCGCCAATAGATAAGACCATTTTACAATTTGGGCCCAAGTTAGAAGCAGAGCCTAAGGTGTAAATTATCGATAGTCCATATCTCGGAAACTATAAGAGATAATGCAATTTGGCAACCGGCAATGTAATTAGCATGCCGAATATTACTTGGAATGTGAATTGGAACGAAATCGCCAATAGATAAGACCATTTTACAATTTGGGCCCAAGTTAGAAGCAGAGCCTAAGGTGTAAATTATCGATAGTCCATATCTCGGAAACTATAAGAGATAATGCAATTTGGCAACCGGTAATGTAATTAGCATGCCGAATATTACTTGGAATGTGAATTGGAACGAAATCGCCAATAGATAAGACCATTTTACAATTTGGGCCCAAGTTAGAAGCAGAGCCTAAGGTGTAAATTATTGATAGTCCATATCTCGGAAACTATAAGAGATAATGCAATTTCGCAACCGGCAATGTAATTAGCATGCCGAATATCACTTGGAATGTGAATTGGGACGAAATCGCCAATAGATAAGACCATTTTACAATTTGGGCCCAAGTTAGAAGCAGAGCCTAAGGTGTAAATTATCGATAGTCCATATCTCGGAAACTATAAGAGATAATGCAATTTGGCAACCGGCAATGTAATTAGCATGCCGAATATTACTTGGAATGTGAATTGGAACGAAATCGCCAATAGATAAGACCATTTTACAATTTGGGCCCAAGTTAGAAGCAGAGCTTAAGGTGTAAATTATCGATAGTCCATATCTCGGAAACTATAAGAGATAATGCAATTTGGCAACCGGCAATGTAATTAGCATGCCGAATATTACTTGGAATGTGAATTGGAACGAAATCGCCAATAGATAAGACCATTTTACAATTTGGGCCCAAGTTAGAAGCAGAGCCTAAGGTGTAAATTATCGATAGTCCATATCTCGGAAACTATAAGAGATAATGCAATTTGGCAACCGGCAATGTAATTAGCATGCCGAATATTACTTGGTATGTGAATTGGAACGAAATTGCCAATAGATAAGACCATTTTACAATTTGGGCCCAAGTTAGAAGCAGAGCCTAAGGTGTAAATTATCGATAGTCCATATCTCTGAAACTATAAGAGATAATGCAATTTCGCAACCGGCAATGTAATTAGCATGCCGAATATTACTTGGAATGTGAATTGGGACGAAATCGCCAATAGATAAGGCCATTTTACAATTTGGGCCCAAGTTAGAAGCAGAGCCTAAGGTGTAAATTATCGACAGTCCATATCTCGGAAACTATAAGAGATAATGCAATTTGGCAACCGGCAATGTAATTAGCATGCCGAATATTACTTGGAATGTGAATTGGAACGAAATCGCCAATAGATAAGACCATTTTACAATTTGGGCCCAAGTTAGAAGCAGAGCTTAAGGTGTAAATTATCGATAGTCCATATCTCGGAAACTATAAGAGATAATGCAATTTGGCAACCGGCAATGTAATTAGCATGCCGAATATTACTTGGAATGTGAATTGGAACGAAATCGCCAATAGATAAGACCATTTTACAATTTGGGCCCAAGTTAGAAGCAGAGCCTAAGGTGTAAATTATCGATAGTCCATATCTCGGAAACTATAAGAGATAATGCAATTTGGCAACCGGCAATGTAATTAGCATGCCGAATATTACTTGGTATGTGAATTGGAACGAAATTGCCAATAGATAAGACCATTTTACAATTTGGGCCCAAGTTAGAAGCAGAGCCTAAGGTGTAAATTATCGATAGTCCATATCTCTGAAACTATAAGAGATAATGCAATTTCGCAACCGGCAATGTAATTAGCATGCCGAATATTACTTGGAATGTGAATTGGGACGAAATCGCCAATAGATAAGGCCATTTTACAATTTGGGCCCAAGTTAGAAGCAGAGCCTAAGGTGTAAATTATCGACAGTCCATATCTCGGAAACTATAAGAGATAATGCAATTTGGCAACCGGCAATGTAATTAGCATGCCGAATATTACTTGGAATGTGAATTGGAACGAAATCGCCAATAGATAAGACCATTTTACAATTTGGGCCCAAGTTAGAAGCAGAGCCTAAGGTGTAAATTATTGATAGTCCATATCTCGGAAACTATAAGAGATAATGCAATTTCGCAACCGGCAATGTAATTAGCATGCCGAATATCACTTGGAATATGAATTGGGACGAAATCGCCAATAGATAAGACCATTTTACAATTTGGGCCCAAGTTAGAAGCAGAGCCTAAGGTGTAAATTATCGATAGTCCATATCTCGGAAACTATAAGAGATAATGCAATTTGGCAACCGGCAATGTAATTAGCATGCCGAATATTACTTGGAATGTGAATTGCAACGAAATCGCCAATAGATAAGACCATTTTACAATTTGGGCCCAAGTTAGAAGCAGAGCCTAAGGTGTAAATTATCGATAGTCCATATCTCGGAAACTATAAGAGATAATGCAATTTGGCAACCGGCAATGTAATTAGCATGCCGAATATTACTTGGAATGTGAATTGGAACGAAATCGCCAATAGATAAGACCATTTTACAATTTGGGCCCAAGTTAGAAGCAGAGCCTAAGGTGTAAATTATCGATAGTCCATATCTCGGAAACTATAAGAGATAATGCAATTTGGCAACCGGCAATGCAATTAGCATGCCGAATATTACTTGGAATGTGAATTGCAACGAAATCGCCAATAGATAAGACCATTTTACAATTTGGGCCCAAGTTAGAAGCAGAGCCTAAGGTGTAAATTATCGATAGTCCATATCTCGGAAACTATAAGAGATAATGCAATTTGGCAACCGGCAATGTAATTAGCATGCCGAATATTACTTGGAATGTCAATTGGAACGAAATCGCCAATAGATAAGACCATTTTACAATTTGGGCCCAAGTTAGAAGCAGAGCCTAAGGTGTAAATTATCGATAGTCCATATCTCGGGAACTATAAGAGATAATGCAATTTGGCAACCGGCAATGTAATTAGCATGCCGAATATTACTTGGAATGTGAATTGGAACGAAATCGCCAATAGATAAGACCATTTTACAATTTGGGCCCAAGTTAGAAGCAGAGCCTAAGGTGTAAATTATCGATAGTCCATATCTCGGAAACTATAAGAGATAATGCAATTTGGCAACCGGCAATGTAATTAGCATGCCGAATATTACTTGGAATGTGAATTGGAACGAAATCGCCAATAGATAAGACCATTTTACAATTTGGGCCCAAGTTAGAAGCAGAGCCTAAGGTGTAAATTATCGATAGTCCATATCTCGGAAACTATAAGAGATAATGCAATTTGGCAACCGGTAATGTAATTAGCATGCCGAATATTACTTGGAATGTGAATTGGAACGAAATCGCCAATAGATAAGACCATTTTACAATTTGGGCCCAAGTTAGAAGCAGAGCCTAAGGTGTAAATTATTGATAGTCCATATCTCGGAAACTATAAGAGATAATGCAATTTCGCAACCGGCAATGTAATTAGCATGCCGAATATCACTTGGAATGTGAATTGGGACGAAATCGCCAATAGATAAGACCATTTTACAATTTGGGCCCAAGTTAGAAGCAGAGCCTAAGGTGTAAATTATCGATAGTCCATATCTCGGAAACTATAAGAGATAATGCAATTTGGCAACCGGCAATGTAATTAGCATGCCGAATATTACTTGGAATGTGAATTGGAACGAAATCGCCAATAGATAAGACCATTTTACAATTTGGGCCCAAGTTAGAAGCAGAGCCTAAGGTGTAAATTATTGATAGTCCATATCTCGGAAACTATAAGAGATAATTCAATTTGGCAACCGGCAATGTAATTAGCATGCCGAATATTACTTGGAATGTGAATTGGAACGAATTCGCCAATAGATAAGACCATTTTACAATTTGGGCCCAAGTTAGAAGCAGAGCCTAAGGTGTAAATTATCGATAGTCCATATCTCGGAAACTATAAGAGATAATGCAATTTGGCAACCGGCAATGTAATTAGCATGCCGAATATTACTTGGAATGTGAATTGGAACGAAATCGCCAATAGATAAGACCATTTTACAATTTGGGAGCAAGTTAGAAGCAGAGCCTAAGGTGTAAATTATCGATAGTCCGTATCTCGGAAACTATAAGAGATAATGCAATTTGGCAACCGGCAATGTAATTAGCATGCCGAATATTACTTGGAATGTGAATTGGAACGAAATCGCCAATAGATAAGACCATTTTACAATTTGGGCCCAAGTTAGAAGCAGAGCCTATGGTGTAAATTATCGATAGTCCATATCTCGGAAACTATAAGAGATAATGCAATTTGGCAACCGGCAATGTAATTAGCATGCCGAATATTACTTGGAATGTGAATTGGAACGAAATCGCCAATAGATAAGACCATTTTACAATTTGGGCCCAAGTTAGAAGCAGAGCCTGAGGTGTAAATTATCGATAGTCCATATCTCGGAAACTATAAGAGATAATGCAATTTGGCAACCGGCAATGTAATTAGCATGCCGAATATTACTTGGAATTTGAATTGGAACGAAATCGCCAATAGATAAGACCATTTTACAATTTGGGCCCAAGTTAGAAGCAGAGCTTAAGGTGTAAATTATCGATAGTCCATATCTCGGAAACTATAAGAGATAATGCAATTTGGCAACCGGCAATGTAATTAGCATGCCGAATATTACTTGGAATGTGAATTGGAACGAAATCGCCAATAGATAAGACCATTTTACAATTTGGGCCCAAGTTAGAAGCAGAGCCTAAGGTGTAAATTATCGATAGTCCATATCTCGGAAACTATAAGAGATAATGCAATTTGGCAACCGGCAATGTAATTAGCATGCCGAATATTACTTGGAATGTGAATTGGAACGAAATTGCCAATAGATAAGACCATTTTACAATTTGGGCCCAAGTTAGAAGCAGAGCCTAAGGTGTAAATTATCGATAGTCCATATCTCTGAAACTATAAGAGATAATGCAATTTCGCAACCGGCAATGTAATTAGCATGCCGAATATTACTTGGAATGTGAATTGGGACGAAATCGCCAATAGATAAGGCCATTTTACAATTTGGGCCCAAGTTAGAAGCAGAGCCTAAGGTGTAAATTATCGACAGTCCATATCTCGGAAACTATAAGAGATAATGCAATTTGGCAACCGGCAATGTAATTAGCATGCCGAATATTACTTGGAATGTGAATTGGAACGAAATCGCCAATAGATAAGACCATTTTACAATTTGGGCCCAAGTTAGAAGCAGAGCCTAAGGTGTAAATTATTGATAGTCCATATCTCGGAAACTATAAGAGATAATGCAATTTCCCAACCGGCAATGTAATTAGCATGCCGAATATTACTTGGAGTGTGAATTGGAACGAAATCGCCAATAGATAAGACCATTTTACAATTTGGGCCCAAGTTAGAAGCAGAGCCTAAGGTGTAAATTATCGATAGTCCATATCTCGGAAACTATAAGAGATAATGCAATTTGGCAACCGGCAATGTAATTAGCATGCCGAATATTACTTGGAATGTGAATTGGAACGAAATCGCCAATAGACAAGACCATTTTACAATTTGGGCCCAAGTTAGAAGCAGAGCCTAAGGTGTAAATTATCGATAGTCCATATCTCGGAAACTATAAGAGATAATGCAATTTGGCAACCGGCAATGTAATTAGCATGCCGAATATTACTTGGAATGTGAATTGGAACGAAATCGCCAATAGATAAGACCATTTTACAATTTGGGCCCAAGTTAGAAGCAGAGCCAAAGGTGTAAATTATCGATAGTCCATATCTCGGAAACTATAAGAGATAATGCAATTTGGCAACCGGCAATGTAATTAGCATGCCGAATATTACTTGGAATGTGAATTGGAACGAAATCGCCAATAGATAAGACCATTTTACAATTTGGGCCCAAGTTAGAAGCAGAGCCTAAGGTGTAAATTATCGATAGTCCATATCTCGGAAACTATAAGAGATAATGCAATTTGGCAACCGGCAATATAATTAGCATGCCGAATATTACTTGGAATGTGAATTGGAACGAAATCGCCAATAGATAAGACCATTTTAAAATTTGGGCCCAAGTTAGAAGCAGAGCCTAAGGTGTAAATTATTGATAGTCCATATCTCGGAAACTATAAGAGATAATGCAATTTCGCAACCGGCAATGTAATTAGCATGCCGAATATCACTTGGAATGTGAATTGGGACGAAATCGCCAATAGATAAGACCATTTTACAATTTGGGCCCAAGTTAGAAGCAGAGCCTAAGGTGTAAATTATCGATAGTCCATATCTCGGAAACTATAAGAGATAATGCAATTTGGCAACCGGCAATGTAATTAGCATGCCGAATATTACTTGGAATGTGAATTGGAACGAAATCGCCAATAGATAAGACCATTTTACAATTTGGGCCCAAGTTAGAAGCAGAGCCTAAGGTGTAAATTATAGATAGTCCATATCTCGGAAACTATAAGAGATAATGCAATTTGGCAACCGGCAATGTAATTAGCATGCCGAATATTACTTGGAATGTGAATTGCAACGAAATCGCCAATAGATAAGACCATTTTACAATTTGGGCCCAAGTTAGAAGCAGAGCCTAAGGTGTAAATTATCGATAGTCCATATCTCGGAAACTATAAGAGATAATGCAATTTGGCAACCGGCAATGTAATTAGCATGCCGAATATTACTTGGAATGTGAATTGGAACGAAATCGCCAATAGATAAGACCATTTTACAATTTGGGCCCAAGTTAGAAGCAGAGCCTAAGGTGTAAATTATCGATAGTCCATATCTCGGAAACTATAAGAGATAATGCAATTTGGCAACCGGCAATGTAATTAGCATGCCGAATATTACTTGGAATGTGAATTGCAACGAAATCGCCAATAGATAAGACCATTTTACAATTTGGGCCCAAGTTAGAAGCAGAGCCTAAGGTGTAAATTATCGATAGTCCATATCTCGGAAACTATAAGAGATAATGCAATTTGGCAACCGGCAATGTAATTAGCATGCCGAATATTACTTGGAATGTGAATTGGAACGAAATCGCCAATAGATAAGACCATTTTACAATTTGGGCCCAAGTTAGAAGCAGAGCCTAAGGTGTAAATTATTGATAGTCCATATCTCGGAAACTATAAGAGATAATGCAATTTCGCAACCGGCAATGTAATTGGCATGCCGAATATCACTTGGAATGTGAATTGGGACGAAATCGCCAATAGATAAGACCATTTTACAATTTGGGCCCAAGTTAGAAGCAGAGCCTAAGGTGTAAATTATCGACAGTCCATATCTCGGAAACTATAAGAGATAATGCAATTTGGCAACCGGCAATGTAATTAGCATGCCGAATATTACTTGGAATGTGAATTGGAACGAAATCGCCAATAGATAAGACCATTTTACAATTTGGGCCCAAGTTAGAAGCAGAGCCTAAGGTGTAAATTATTGATAGTCCATATCTCGGAAACTATAAGAGATAATGCAATTTCCCAACCGGCAATGTAATTAGCATGCCGAATATTACTTGGAGTGTGAATTGGAACGAAATCGCCAATAGATAAGACCATTTTACAATTTGGGCCCAAGTTAGAAGCAGAGCCTAAGGTGTAAATTATCGATAGTCCATATCTCGGAAACTATAAGAGATAATGCAATTTGGCAACCGGCAATGTAATTAGCATGCCGAATATTACTTGGAATGTGAATTGGAACGAAATCGCCAATAGACAAGACCATTTTACAATTAGGGCCCAAGTTAGAAGCAGAGCCTAAGGTGTAAATTATCGATAGTCCATATCTCGGAAACTATAAGAGATAATGCAATTTGGCAACCGGCAATGTAATTAGCATGCCGAATATTACTTGGAATGTGAATTGGAACGAAATCGCCAATAGATAAGACCATTTTACAATTTGGGCCCAAGTTAGAAGCAGAGCCAAAGGTGTAAATTATCGATAGTCCATATCTCGGAAACTATAAGAGATAATGCAATTTGGCAACCGGCAATGTAATTAGCATGCCGAATATTACTTGGAGTGTGAATTGGAACGAAATCGCCAATAGATAAGACCATTTTACAATTTGGGCCCAAGTTAGAAGCAGAGCCTAAGGTGTAAATTATCGATAGTCCATATCTCGGAAACTATAAGAGATAATGCAATTTGGCAACCGGCAATGTAATTAGCATGCCGAATATTACTTGGAATGTGAATTGGAACGAAATCGCCAATAGACAAGACCATTTTACAATTAGGGCCCAAGTTAGAAGCAGAGCCTAAGGTGTAAATTATCGATAGTCCATATCTCGGAAACTATAAGAGATAATGCAATTTGGCAACCGGCAATATAATTAGCATGCCGAATATTACTTGGAATGTGAATTGGAACGAAATCGCCAATAGATAAGACCATTTTAAAATTTGGGCCCAAGTTAGAATCAGAGCCTAAGGTGTAAATTATAGATAGTCCATATCTCGGAAACTATAAGAGATAATGCAATTTCGCAACCGGCAATGTAATTAGCATGCCGAATGTCACTTGGAATGTGAATTGGGACGAAATCGCCAATAGATAAGACCATTTTACAATTTGGGCCCAAGTTAGAAGCAGAGCCTAAGGTGTAAATTATCGATAGTCCATATCTCGGAAACTATAAGAGATAATGCAATTTCGCAACCGGCAATGTAATTAGCATGCCGAATATCACTTGGAATATGAATTGGGACGAAATCGCCAATAGATAAGACCATTTTACAATTTGGGCCCAAGTTAGAAGCAGAGCCTAAGGTGTAAATTATCGATAGTCCATATCTCGGAAACTATAAGAGATAATGCAATTTGGCAACCGGCAATGTAATTAGCATGCCGAATATTACTTGGAATGTGAATTGCAACGAAATCGCCAATAGATAAGACCATTTTACAATTTGGGCCCAAGTTAGAAGCAGAGCCTAAGGTGTAAATTATCGATAGTCCATATCTCGGAAACTATAAGAGATAATGCAATTTGGCAACCGGCAATGTAATTAGCATGCCGAATATTACTTGGAATGTGAATTGGAACGAAATCGCCAATAGATAAGACCATTTTACAATTTGGGCCCAAGTTAGAAGCAGAGCCTAAGGTGTAAATTATTGATAGTCCATATCTCGGAAACTATAAGAGATAATGCAATTTGGCAACCGGCAATGTAATTAGCATGCCGAATATTACTTGGAATGTGAATTGCAACGAAATCGCCAATAGATAAGACCATTTTACAATTTGGGCCCAAGTTAGAAGCAGAGCCTAAGGTGTAAATTATCGATAGTCCATATCTCGGAAACTATAAGAGATAATGCAATTTGGCAACCGGCAATGTAATTAGCATGCCGAATATTACTTGGAATGTGAATTGGAACGAAATCGCCAATAGATAAGACCATTTTACAATTTGGGCCCAAGTTAGAAGCAGAGCCTAAGGTGTAAATTATCGATAGTCCATATCTCGGAAACTATAAGAGATAATGCAATTTGGCAACCGGCAATGTAATTAGCATGCCGAATATTACTTGGAATGTGAATTGCAACGAAATCGCCAATAGATAAGACCATTTTACAATTTGGGCCCAAGTTAGAAGCAGAGCCTAAGGTGTAAATTATCGATAGTCCATATCTCGGAAACTATAAGAGATAATGCAATTTGGCAACCGGCAATGTAATTAGCATGCCGAATATTACTTGGAATGTGAATTGGAACGAAATCGCCAATAGATAAGACCATTTTACAATTTGGGCCCAAGTTAGAAGCAGAGCCTAAGGTGTAAATTATTGATAGTCCATATCTCGGAAACTATAAGAGATAATGCAATTTCGCAACCGGCTATGTAATTGGCATGCCGAATATCACTTGGAATGTGAATTGGGACGAAATCGCCAATAGATAAGACCATTTTACAATTTGGGCCCAAGTTAGAAGCAGAGCCTAAGGTGTAAATTATCGATAGTCCATATCTCGGAAACTATAAGAGATAATGCAATTTGGCAACCGGCAATGTAATTAGCATGCCGAATATTACTTGGAATGTGAATTGGAACGAAATCGCCAATAGATAAGACCATTTTACAATTAGGGCCCAAGTTAGAAGCAGAGCCTAAGGTGTAAATTATCGATAGTCCATATCTCGGGAACTATAAGAGATAATGCAATTTGGCAACCGGCAATGTAATTAGCATGCCGAATATTACTTGGAATGTGAATTGGAACGAAATCGCCAATAGATAAGACCATTTTACAATTTGGGCCCAAGTTAGAAGCAGAGCCTAAGGTGTAAATTATCGATAGTCCATATCTCGGAAACTATAAGAGATAATGCAATTTGGCAACCGGCAATGTAATTAGCATGCCGAATATTACTTGGAATGTGAATTGGAACGAAATCGCCAATAGATAAGACCATTTTACAATTTGGGCCCAAGTTAGAAGCAGAGCCTAAGGTGTAAATTATCGATAGTCCATATCACGGAAACTATAAGAGATAATGCAATTTGGCAACCGGTAATGTAATTAGCATGCCGAATATTACTTGGAATGTGAATTGGAACGAAATCGCCAATAGATAAGACCATTTTACAATTTGGGCCCAAGTTAGAAGCAGAGCCTAAGGTGTAAATTATTGATAGTCCATATCTCGGAAACTATAAGAGATAATGCAATTTCGCAACCGGCAATGTAATTAGCATGCCGAATATCACTTGGAATGTGAATTGGGACGAAATCGCCAATAGATAAGACCATTTTACAATTTGGGCCCAAGTTAGAAGCAGAGCCTAAGGTGTAAATTATCGATAGTCCATATCTCGGAAACTATAAGAGATAATGCAATTTGGCAACCGGCAATGTAATTAGCATGCCGAATATTACTTGGAATGTGAATTGGAACGAAATCGCCAATAGATAAGACCATTTTACAATTTGGGCCCAAGTTACAAGCAGAGCCTAAGGTGTAAATTATCGATAGTCCATATCTCGGAAACTATAAGAGATAATGCAATTTGGCAACCGGCAATGTAATTAGCATGCCGAATATTACTTGGAATGTGAATTGGAACGAAATCGCCAATAGATAAGACCATTTTACAATTTGGGCCCAAGTTAGAAGCAGAGCCTAAGGTGTAAATTATCGATAGTCCATATCTCGGAAACTATAAGAGATAATGCAATTTCGCAACCGGCAATGTAATTAGCATGCCGAATATTACTTGGAGTGTGAATTGGAACGAAATCGCCAATAGATAAGACCATTTTACAATTTGGGCCCAAGTTAGAAGCAGAGCCTAAGGTGTAAATTATCGATAGTCCATATCTCGGAAACTATAAGAGATAATGCAATTTGGCAACCGGCAATGTAATTAGCATGCCGAATATTACTTGGAATGTGAATTGGAACGAAATCGCCAATAGATAAGACCATTTTACAATTTGGGCCCAAGTTAGAAGCAGAGCCTAAGGTGTAAATTATCGATAGTCCATATCTCGGAAACTATAAGAGATAATGCAATTTGGCAACCGGCAATGTAATTAGCATGCCGAATATTACTTGGAATGTGAATTGGAACGAAATCGCCAATAGATAAGACCATTTTACAATTTGGGCAAAAGTTAGAAGCAGAGCCTAAGGTGTAAATTATCGATAGTCCATATCTCGGAAACTATAAGGGATAATGCAATTTGGCAACCGGCAATGTAATTAGCATGCCGAATATTACTTGGAATGTGAATTGCAACGAAATCGCCAATAGATAAGACCATTTTACAATTTGGGCCCAAGTTAGAAGCAGAGCCTAAGGTGTAAATTATCGATAGTCCATATCTCGGAAACTATAAGAGATAATTCAATTTGGCAACCGGCAATGTAATTAGCATGCCGAATATTACTTGGAATGTGAATTGGAACGAAATCGCCAATAGATAAGACCATTTTACAATTTGGGCCCAAGTTAGAAGCAGAGCCTAAGGTGTAAATTATCGATAGTCCATATCTCGGAAACTATAAGAGATAATGCAATTTGGCAACCGGCAATGTAATTAGCATGCCGAATATTACTTGGAATGTGAATTGGAACGAAATCGCCAATAGATAAGACCATTTTACAATTTGGGCCCAAGTTAGAAGCAGAGCCTAAGGTGTAAATTATCGATAGTCCATATCTCGGAAACTATAAGAGATAATGCAATTTGGCAACCGGCAATGTAATTAGCATGCCGAATATTACTTGGAATGTGAATTGGAACGAAATCGCCAACAGGTAAGACCATTTTACAATTTGGTCCCAAGTTAGAAGCAGAGCCTAAGGTGTAAATTATCGATAGTCCATATCTCGGAAACTATAAGAGATAATTCAATTTGGCAACCGGCAATCTAATTAGCATGCCGAATATTACTTGGAATGTGAATTGGAACGAAATCGCCAATAGATAAGACCATTTTACAATTTGGGCCCAAGTTAGAAGCAGAGCCTAAGGTGTAAATTATCGATAGTCCATATCTCGGAAACTATAAGAGATAATGCAATTTGGCAACCGGCAATGTAATTAGCATGCCGAATATTACTTGGAATGTGAATTGGAACGAAATCGCTAATAGATAAGACCATTTTACAATTTGGGAGCAAGTTAGAAGCAGAGCCTAAGGTGTAAATTATCGATAGTCCATATCTCGGAAACTATAAGAGATAATGCAATTTGGCAACCGGCAATGTAATTAGCATGCCGAATATTACTTGGAATGTGAATTGGAACGAAATCGCCAATAGATAAGACCATTTTACAATTTGGGCCCAAGTTAGAAGCAGAGCCTATGGTGTAAATTATCGATAGTCCATATCTCGGAAACTATAAGAGATAATGCAATTTGGCAACCGGCAATGTAATTAGCATGCCGAATATTACTTGGAATGTGAATTGGAACGAAATCGCCAATAGATAAGACAATTTTACAATTTGGGCCCAAGTTAGAAGCAGAGCCTAAGGTGTAAATTATCGATAGTCCATATCTCGGAAACTATAAGAGATAATGCAATTTGGCAACCGGCAATGTAATTAGCATGCCGAATATTACTTGGAATGTGAATTGGAACGAAATCGCCAATAGATAAGACCATTTTACAATTTGGGCCCAAGTTAGAAGCAGAGCCTAAGGTGTAAATTATCGATAGTCCATATCTCGGAAACTATAAGAGATAATGCAATTTGGCAACCGGCAATGTAATTAGCATGCCGAATATTACTTGGAATGTGAATTGGAACGAAATCGCCAATAGATAAGACCATTTTACAATTTGGGCCCAAGTTAGAAGCAGAGCCTAAGGTGCAAATTATTGATAGTCCATATCTCGGAAACTATAAGAGATAATGCAATTTCGCAACCGGCAATGTAATTAGCATGCCGAATATCACTTGGAATATGAATTGGGACGAAATCGCCAATAGATAAGACCATTTTACAATTTGGGCCCAAGTTAGAAGCAGAGCCTAAGGTGTAAATTATCGATAGTCCATATCTCGGAAACTATAAGAGATAATGCAATTTGGCAACCGGCAATGTAATTAGCATGCCGAATATTACTTGGAATGTGAATTGGAACGAAATCGCCAATAGATAAGACCATTTTACAATTTGGGCCCAAGTTGGAAGCAGAGCCTAAGGTGTAAATTATCGATAGTCCATATCTCGGAAACTATAAGAGATAATGCAATTTGGCAACCGGCAATGTAATTAGCATGCCGAATATTACTTGGAATGTGAATTGCAACGAAATCGCCAATAGATAAGACCATTTTACAATTTGGGCCCAAGTTAGAAGCAGAGCCTAAGGTGTAAATTATCGATAGTCCATATCTCGGAAACTATAAGAGATAATGCAATTTGGCAACCGGCAATGTAATTAGCATGCCGAATATTACTTGGAATGTGAATTGGAACGAAATCGCCAATAGATAAGACCATTTTACAATTTGGGCCCAAGTTAGAAGCAGAGCCTAAGGTGTAAATTATGGATAGTCCATATCTCGGAAACTATAAGAGATAATGCAATTTCGCAACCGGCAATGTAATTAGCATGCCGAATATCACTTGAAATGTGAATTGGGACGAAATCGCCAATAGATAAGACCATTTTACAATTTGGGCCCAAGTTAGAAGCAGAGCCTAAGGTGTAAATTATCGATAGTCCATATCTCGGAAACTATAAGAGATAATGCAATTTGGCAACCGGCAATGTAATTAGCATGCCGAATATTACTTGGAATGTGAATTGGAACGAAATCGCCAATAGATAAGACCATTTTACAATTTGGGCCCAAGTTAGAAGCAGAGCCTAAGGTGTAAATTATCGATAGTCCATATCTCGGAAACTATAAGAGATAATGCAATTTGGCAACCGGCAATGTAATTAGCATGCCGAATATTACTTGGAATGTGAATTGGAACGAAATCGCCAATAGATAAGACCATTTTACAATTTGGGCCCAAGTTAGAAGCAGAGCCTAAGGTGTAAATTATCGATAGTCCATATCTCGGAAACTATAAGAGATAATGCAATTTGGCAACCGGCAATGTAATTAGCATGCCGAATATTACTTGGAATGTGAATTGGAACGAAATCGCCAATAGATAAGACCATTTTACAATTTGGGCCCAAGTTAGAAGCAGAGCCTATGGTGTAAATTATCGATAGTCCATATCTCGGAAACTATAAGAGATAATGCAATTTCGCAACCGGCAATGTAATTAGCATGCCGAATATCACTTGGAATATGAATTGGGACGAAATCGCCAATAGATAAGACCATTTTACAATTTGGGCCCAAGTTAGAAGCAGAGCCTAAGGTGTAAATTATCGATAGTCCATATCTCGGAAACTATAAGAGATAATGCAATTTGGCCACCGGCAATGTAATTAGCATGCCGAATATTACTTGGAATGTGAATTGGAACGAAATCGCCAATAGATAAGACCATTTTACAATTTGGGCCCAAGTTGGAAGCAGAGCCTAAGGTGTAAATTATCGATAGTCCATATCTCGGAAACTATAAGAGATAATGCAATTTGGCAACCGGCAATGTAATTAGCATGCCGAATATTACTTGGAATGTGAATTGCAACGAAATCGCCAATAGATAAGACCATTTTACAATTTGGGCCCAAGTTAGAAGCAGAGCCTAAGGTGTAAATTATCGATAGTCCATATCTCGGAAACTATAAGAGATAATGCAATTTGGCAACCGGCAATGTAATTAGCATGCCGAATATTACTTGGAATGTGAATTGGAACGAAATCGCCAATAGATAAGACCATTTTACAATTTGGGCCCAAGTTAGAAGCAGAGCCTAAGGTGTAAATTATTGATAGTCCATATCTCGGAAACTATAAGAGATAATGCAATTTCGCAACCGGCAATGTAATTAGCATGCCGAATATCACTTGAAATGTGAATTGGGACGAAATCGCCAATAGATAAGACCATTTTACAATTTGGGCCCAAGTTAGAAGCAGAGCCTAAGGTGTAAATTATCGATAGTCCATATCTCGGAAACTATAAGAGATAATGCAATTTGGCAACCGGCAATGTAATTAGCATGCCGAATATTACTTGGAATGTGAATTGGAACGAAATCGCCAATAGATAAGACCATTTTACAATTTGGGCCCAAGTTAGAAGCAGAGCCTAAGGTGTAAATTATCGATAGTCCATATCTCGGAAACTATAAGAGATAATGCAATTTGGCAACCGGCAATGTAATTAGCATGCCGAATATTACTTGGAATGTGAATTGGAACGAAATCGCCAATAGATAAGACCATTTTACAATTTGGGCCCAAGTTAGAAGCAGAGCCTAAGGTGTAAATTATCGATAGTCCATATCTCGGAAACTATAAGAGATAATGCAATTTGGCAACCGGCAATGTAATTAGCATGCCGAATATTACTTGGAATGTGAATTGGAACGAAATCGCCAATAGATAAGACCATTTTACAATTTGGGCCCAAGTTAGAAGCAGAGCCTAAGGTGTAAATTATCGATAGTCCATATCTCGGAAACTATAAGAGATAATGCAATTTGGCAACCGGCAATGTAATTAGCATGCCGAATATTACTTGGAATGTGAATTGGAACGAAATCGCCAATAGATAAGACCATTTTACAATTTGGGCCCAAGTTAGAAGCAGAGCCTATGGTGTAAATTATCGATAGTCCATATCTCGGAAACTATAAGAGATAATGCAATTTCGCAACCGGCAATGTAATTAGCATGCCGAATATCACTTGGAATATGAATTGGGACGAAATCGCCAATAGATAAGACCATTTTACAATTTGGGCCCAAGTTAGAAGCAGAGCCTAAGGTGTAAATTATCGATAGTCCATATCTCGGAAACTATAAGAGATAATGCAATTTGGCCACCGGCAATGTAATTAGCATGCCGAATATTACTTGGAATGTGAATTGGAACGAAATCGCCAATAGATAAGACCATTTTACAATTTGGGCCCAAGTTGGAAGCAGAGCCTAAGGTGTAAATTATCGATAGTCCATATCTCGGAAACTATAAGAGATAATGCAATTTGGCAACCGGCAATGTAATTAGCATGCCGAATATTACTTGGAATGTGAATTGCAACGAAATCGCCAATAGATAAGACCATTTTACAATTTGGGCCCAAGTTAGAAGCAGAGCCTAAGGTGTAAATTATCGATAGTCCATATCTCGGAAACTATAAGAGATAATGCAATTTGGCAACCGGCAATGTAATTAGCATGCCGAATATTACTTGGAATGTGAATTGGAACGAAATCGCCAATAGATAAGACCATTTTACAATTTGGGCCCAAGTTAGAAGCAGAGCCTAAGGTGTAAATTATTGATAGTCCATATCTCGGAAACTATAAGAGATAATGCAATTTCGCAACCGGCAATGTAATTAGCATGCCGAATATCACTTGAAATGTGAATTGGGACGAAATCGCCAATAGATAAGACCATTTTACAATTTGGGCCCAAGTTAGAAGCAGAGCCTAAGGTGTAAATTATCGATAGTCCATATCTCGGAAACTATAAGAGATAATGCAATTTGGCAACCGGCAATGTAATTAGCATGCCGAATATTACTTGGAATGTGAATTGGAACGAAATCGCCAATAGATAAGACCATTTTACAATTTGGGCCCAAGTTAGAAGCAGAGCCTAAGGTGTAAATTATCGATAGTCCATATCTCGGAAACTATAAGAGATAATGCAATTTGGCAACCGGCAATGTAATTAGCATGCCGAATATTACTTGGAATGTGAATTGGAACGAAATCGCCAATAGATAAGACCATTTTACAATTTGGGCCCAAGTTAGAAGCAGAGCCTAAGGTGTAAATTATCGATAGTCCATATCTCGGAAACTATAAGAGATAATGCAATTTGGCAACCGGCAATGTAATTAGCATGCCGAATATTACTTGGAATGTGAATTGGAACGAAATCGCCAATAGATAAGACCATTTTACAATTTGGGCCCAAGTTAGAAGCAGAGCCTATGGTGTAAATTATCGATAGTCCATATCTCGGAAACTATAAGAGATAATGCAATTTGGCAACCGGCAATGTAATTAGCATGAAGAACATTACCTGGAATGTGAATTGGAACGAAATCGCCAATAGATAAGACCATTTTACAATTTGGGCCCAAGTTAGAAGCAGAGCCTAAGGTGTAAATTATCGATAGTCCATCGATCGATGGACGAATCTTCGGAAACTATAAGAGATAATGCAATTTGGCAACCGGCAATGTAATTAGCATGCCGAATATTACTTGGAATGTGAATTGGAACGAAATCGCCAATAGATAAGACCATTTTACAATTTGGGCCCAAGTTAGAAGCAGAGCCTAAGGTGTAAATTATTGATAGTCCATATCTCGGAAACTATAAGAGATAATGCAATTTCGCAACCGGCAATGTAATTAGCATGCCGAATATCACTTGGAATATGAATTGGGACGAAATCGCCAATAGATAAGACCATTTTACAATTTGGGCCCAAGTTAGAAGCAGAGCCTAAGGTGTAAATTATCGATAGTCCATATCTCGGAAACTATAAGAGATAATGCAATTTCGCAACCGGCAATGTAATTAGCATGCCGAATATTACTTGGAATGTGAATTGGAACGAAATCGCCAATAGATAAGACCATTTTACAATTTGGGCCCAAGTTAGAAGCAGAGCCTAAGGTGTAAATTATCGATAGTCCATATCTCGGAAACTATAAGAGATAATGCAATTTGGCAACCGGCAATGTAATTAGCATGCCGAATATTACTTGGAATGTGAATTGCAACGAAATCGCCAATAGATAAGACCATTTTACAATTTGGGCCCAAGTTAGAAGCAGAGCCTAAGGTGTAAATTATCGATAGTCCATATCTCGGAAACTATAAGAGATAATGCAATTTGGCAACCGGCAATGTAATTAGCATGCCGAATATTACTTGGAATGTGAATTGGAACGAAATCGCCAATAGATAAGACCATTTTACAATTTGGGCCCAAGTTAGAAGCAGAGCCTAAGGTGTAAATTATTGATAGTCCATATCTCGGAAACTATAAGAGATAATGCAATTTCGCAACCGGCAATGTAATTAGCATGCCGAATATCACTTGGAATGTGAATTGGGACGAAATCGCCAATAGATAAGACCATTTTACAATTTGGGCCCAAGTTAGAAGCAGAGCCTAAGGTGTAAATTATCGATAGTCCATATCTCGGAAACTATAAGAGATAATGCAATTTGGCAACCGGCAATGTAATTAGCATGCCGAATATTACTTGGAATGTGAATTGGAACGAAATCGCCAATAGATAAGACTATTTTACAATTTGGGCCCAAGTTAGAAGCAGAGCCTAAGGTGTAAATTATCGATAGTCCATATCTCGGAAACTATAAGAGATAATGCAATTTGGCAACCGGCAATGTAATTAGCATGCCGAATATTACTTGGAATGTGAATTGCAACGAAATCGCCAATAGATAAGACCATTTTACAATTTGGGCCCAAGTTAGAAGCAGAGCCTAAGGTGTAAATTATCGATAGTCCATATCTCGGAAACTATAAGAGATAATGCAATTTGGCAACCGGCAATGTAATTAGCATGCCGAATATTACTTGGAATGTGAATTGGAACGAAATCGCCAATAGATAAGACCATTTTACAATTTGGGCCCAAGTTAGAAGCAGAGCCTAAGGTGTAAATTATTGATAGTCCATATCTCGGAAACTATAAGAGATAATGCAATTTCGCAACCGGCAATGTAATTGGCATGCCGAATATCACTTGGAATGTGAATTGGGACGAAATCGCCAATAGATAAGACCATTTTACAATTTGGGCCCAAGTTAGAAGCAGAGCCTAAGGTGTAAATTATCGACAGTCCATATCTCGGAAACTATAAGAGATAATGCAATTTGGCAACCGGCAATGTAATTAGCATGCCGAATATTACTTGGAATGTGAATTGGAACGAAATCGCCAATAGATAAGACCATTTTACAATTTGGGCCCAAGTTAGAAGCAGAGCCTAAGGTGTAAATTATTGATAGTCCATATCTCGGAAACTATAAGAGATAATGCAATTTCCCAACCGGCAATGTAATTAGCATGCCGAATATTACTTGGAGTGTGAATTGGAACGAAATCGCCAATAGATAAGACCATTTTACAATTTGGGCCCAAGTTAGAAGCAGAGCCTAAGGTGTAAATTATCGATAGTCCATATCTCGGAAACTATAAGAGATAATGCAATTTGGCAACCGGCAATGTAATTAGCATGCCGAATATTACTTGGAATGTGAATTGGAACGAAATCGCCAATAGACAAGACCATTTTACAATTAGGGCCCAAGTTAGAAGCAGAGCCTAAGGTGTAAATTATCGATAGTCCATATCTCGGAAACTATAAGAGATAATGCAATTTGGCAACCGGCAATGTAATTAGCATGCCGAATATTACTTGGAATGTGAATTGGAACGAAATCGCCAATAGATAAGACCATTTTACAATTTGGGCCCAAGTTAGAAGCAGAGCCAAAGGTGTAAATTATCGATAGTCCATATCTCGGAAACTATAAGAGATAATGCAATTTGGCAACCGGCAATGTAATTAGCATGCCGAATATTACTTGGAATGTGAATTGGAACGAAATCGCCAATAGATAAGACCATTTTACAATTTGGGCCCAAGTTAGAAGCAGAGCCTAAGGTGTAAATTATCGATAGTCCATATCTCGGAAACTATAAGAGATAATGCAATTTGGCAACCGGCAATATAATTAGCATGCCGAATATTACTTGGAATGTGAATTGGAACGAAATCGCCAATAGATAAGACCATTTTAAAATTTGGGCCCAAGTTAGAAGCAGAGCCTAAGGTGTAAATTATTGATAGTCCATATCTCGGAAACTATAAGAGATAATGCAATTTCGCAACCGGCAATGTAATTAGCATGCCGAATATCACTTGGAATGTGAATTGGGACGAAATCGCCAATAGATAAGACCATTTTACAATTTGGGCCCAAGTTAGAAGCAGAGCCTAAGGTGTAAATTATCGATAGTCCATATCTCGGAAACTATAAGAGATAATGCAATTTCGCAACCGGCAATGTAATTAGCATGCCGAATATCACTTGGAATATGAATTGGGACGAAATCGCCAATAGATAAGACCATTTTACAATTTGGGCCCAAGTTAGAAGCAGAGCCTAAGGTGTAAATTATCGATAGTCCATATCTCGGAAACTATAAGAGATAATGCAATTTGGCAACCGGCAATGTAATTAGCATGCCGAATATTACTTGGAATGTGAATTGCAACGAAATCGCCAATAGATAAGACCATTTTACAATTTGGGCCCAAGTTAGAAGCAGAGCCTAAGGTGTAAATTATCGATAGTCCATATCTCGGAAACTATAAGAGATAATGCAATTTGGCAACCGGCAATGTAATTAGCATGCCGAATATTACTTGGAATGTGAATTGGAACGAAATCGCCAATAGATAAGACCATTTTACAATTTGGGCCCAAGTTAGAAGCAGAGCCTAAGGTGTAAATTATTGATAGTCCATATCTCGGAAACTATAAGAGATAATGCAATTTGGCAACCGGCAATGTAATTAGCATGCCGAATATTACTTGGAATGTGAATTGCAACGAAATCGCCAATAGATAAGACCATTTTACAATTTGGGCCCAAGTTAGAAGCAGAGCCTAAGGTGTAAATTATCGATAGTCCATATCTCGGAAACTATAAGAGATAATGCAATTTGGCAACCGGCAATGTAATTAGCATGCCGAATATTACTTGGATTGTGAATTGGAACGAAATCGCCAATAGATAAGACCATTTTACAATTTGGGCCCAAGTTAGAAGCAGAGCCTAAGGTGTAAATTATCGATAGTCCATATCTCGGAAACTATAAGAGATAATGCAATTTGGCAACCGGCAATGTAATTAGCATGCCGAATATTACTTGGAATGTGAATTGCAACGAAATCGCCAATAGATAAGACCATTTTACAATTTGGGCCCAAGTTAGAAGCAGAGCCTAAGGTGTAAATTATCGATAGTCCATATCTCGGAAACTATAAGAGATAATGCAATTTGGCAACCGGCAATGTAATTAGCATGCCGAATATTACTTGGAATGTGAATTGGAACGAAATCGCCAATAGATAAGACCATTTTACAATTTGGGCCCAAGTTAGAAGCAGAGCCTAAGGTGTAAATTATTGATAGTCCATATCTCGGAAACTATAAGAGATAATGCAATTTCGCAACCGGCAATGTAATTGGCATGCCGAATATCACTTGGAATGTGAATTGGGACGAAATCGCCAATAGATAAGACCATTTTACAATTTGGGCCCAAGTTAGAAGCAGAGCCTAAGGTGTAAATTATCGATAGTCCATATCTCGGAAACTATAAGAGATAATGCAATTTGGCAACCGGCAATGTAATTAGCATGCCGAATATTACTTGGAATGTGAATTGGAACGAAATCGCCAATAGATAAGACCATTTTACAATTTGGGCCCAAGTTAGAAGCAGAGCCTAAGGTGTAAATTATCGATAGTCCATATCTCGGGAACTATAAGAGATAATGCAATTTGGCAACCGGCAATGTAATTAGCATGCCGAATATTACTTGGAATGTGAATTGGAACGAAATCGCCAATAGATAAGACCATTTTACAATTTGGGCCCAAGTTAGAAGCAGAGCCTAAGGTGTAAATTATCGATAGTCCATATCTCGGAAACTATAAGAGATAATGCAATTTGGCAACCGGCAATGTAATTAGCATGCCGAATATTACTTGGAATGTGAATTGGAACGAAATCGCCAATAGATAAGACCATTTTACAATTTGGGCCCAAGTTAGAAGCAGAGCCTAAGGTGTAAATTATCGATAGTCCATATCACGGAAACTATAAGAGATAATGCAATTTGGCAACCGGTAATGTAATTAGCATGCCGAATATTACTTGGAATGTGAATTGGAACGAAATCGCCAATAGATAAGACCATTTTACAATTTGGGCCCAAGTTAGAAGCAGAGCCTAAGGTGTAAATTATTGATAGTCCATATCTCGGAAACTATAAGAGATAATGCAATTTCGCAACCGGCAATGTAATTAGCATGCCGAATATCACTTGGAATGTGAATTGGGACGAAATCGCCAATAGATAAGACCATTTTACAATTTGGGCCCAAGTTAGAAGCAGAGCCTAAGGTGTAAATTATCGATAGTCCATATCTCGGAAACTATAAGAGATAATGCAATTTGGCAACCGGCAATGTAATTAGCATGCCGAATATTACTTGGAATGTGAATTGGAACGAAATCGCCAATAGATAAGACCATTTTACAATTTGGGCCCAAGTTACAAGCAGAGCCTAAGGTGTAAATTATCGATAGTCCATATCTCGGAAACTATAAGAGATAATGCAATTTGGCAACCGGCAATGTAATTAGCATGCCGAATATTACTTGGAATGTGAATTGGAACGAAATCGCCAATAGATAAGACCATTTTACAATTTGGGCCCAAGTTAGAAGCAGAGCCTAAGGTGTAAATTATCGATAGTCCATATCTCGGAAACTATAAGAGATAATGCAATTTCGCAACCGGCAATGTAATTAGCATGCCGAATATTACTTGGAGTGTGAATTGGAACGAAATCGCCAATAGATAAGACCATTTTACAATTTGGGCCCAAGTTAGAAGCAGAGCCTAAGGTGTAAATTATCGATAGTCCATATCTCGGAAACTATAAGAGATAATGCAATTTGGCAACCGGCAATGTAATTAGCATGCCGAATATTACTTGGAATGTGAATTGGAACGAAATCGCCAATAGATAAGACCATTTTACAATTTGGGCCCAAGTTAGAAGCAGAGCCTAAGGTGTAAATTATCGATAGTCCATATCTCGGAAACTATAAGAGATAATGCAATTTGGCAACCGGCAATGTAATTAGCATGCCGAATATTACTTGGAATGTGAATTGGAACGAAATCGCCAATAGATAAGACCATTTTACAATTTGGGCAAAAGTTAGAAGCAGAGCCTAAGGTGTAAATTATCGATAGTCCATATCTCGGAAACTATAAGGGATAATGCAATTTGGCAACCGGCAATGTAATTAGCATGCCGAATATTACTTGGAATGTGAATTGCAACGAAATCGCCAATAGATAAGACCATTTTACAATTTGGGCCCAAGTTAGAAGCAGAGCCTAAGGTGTAAATTATCGATAGTCCATATCTCGGAAACTATAAGAGATAATTCAATTTGGCAACCGGCAATGTAATTAGCATGCCGAATATTACTTGGAATGTGAATTGGAACGAAATCGCCAATAGATAAGACCATTTTACAATTTGGGCCCAAGTTAGAAGCAGAGCCTAAGGTGTAAATTATCGATAGTCCATATCTCGGAAACTATAAGAGATAATGCAATTTGGCAACCGGCAATGTAATTAGCATGCCGAATATTACTTGGAATGTGAATTGGAACGAAATCGCCAATAGATAAGACCATTTTACAATTTGGGCCCAAGTTAGAAGCAGAGCCTAAGGTGTAAATTATCGATAGTCCATATCTCGGAAACTATAAGAGATAATGCAATTTGGCAACCGGCAATGTAATTAGCATGCCGAATATTACTTGGAATGTGAATTGGAACGAAATCGCCAACAGGTAAGACCATTTTACAATTTGGTCCCAAGTTAGAAGCAGAGCCTAAGGTGTAAATTATCGATAGTCCATATCTCGGAAACTATAAGAGATAATTCAATTTGGCAACCGGCAATCTAATTAGCATGCCGAATATTACTTGGAATGTGAATTGGAACGAAATCGCCAATAGATAAGACCATTTTACAATTTGGGCCCAAGTTAGAAGCAGAGCCTAAGGTGTAAATTATCGATAGTCCATATCTCGGAAACTATAAGAGATAATGCAATTTGGCAACCGGCAATGTAATTAGCATGCCGAATATTACTTGGAATGTAAATTGGAACGAAATCGCTAATAGATAAGACCATTTTACAATTTGGGAGCAAGTTAGAAGCAGAGCCTAAGGTGTAAATTATCGATAGTCCATATCTCGGAAACTATAAGAGATAATGCAATTTGGCAACCGGCAATGTAATTAGCATGCCGAATATTACTTGGAATGTGAATTGGAACGAAATCGCCAATAGATAAGACCATTTTACAATTTGGGCCCAAGTTAGAAGCAGAGCCTATGGTGTAAATTATCGATAGTCCATATCTCGGAAACTATAAGAGATAATGCAATTTGGCAACCGGCAATGTAATTAGCATGCCGAATATTACTTGGAATGTGAATTGGAACGAAATCGCCAATAGATAAGACCATTTTACAATTTGGGCCCAAGTTAGAAGCAGAGCCTAAGGTGTAAATTATCGATAGTCCATATCTCGGAAACTATAAGAGATAATGCAATTTGGCAACCGGCAATGTAATTAGCATGCCGAATATTACTTGGAATGTGAATTGGAACGAAATCGCCAATAGATAAGACCATTTTACAATTTGGGCCCAAGTTAGAAGCAGAGCCTAAGGTGTAAATTATCGATAGTCCATATCTCGGAAACTATAAGAGATAATGCAATTTGGCAACCGGCAATGTAATTAGCATGCCGAATATTACTTGGAATGTGAATTGGAACGAAATCGCCAATAGATAAGACCATTTTACAATTTGGGCCCAAGTTAGAAGCAGAGCCTAAGGTGCAAATTATTGATAGTCCATATCTCGGAAACTATAAGAGATAATGCAATTTCGCAACCGGCAATGTAATTAGCATGCCGAATATCACTTGGAATATGAATTGGGACGAAATCGCCAATAGATAAGACCATTTTACAATTTGGGCCCAAGTTAGAAGCAGAGCCTAAGGTGTAAATTATCGATAGTCCATATCTCGGAAACTATAAGAGATAATGCAATTTGGCAACCGGCAATGTAATTAGCATGCCGAATATTACTTGGAATGTGAATTGGAACGAAATCGCCAATAGATAAGACCATTTTACAATTTGGGCCCAAGTTGGAAGCAGAGCCTAAGGTGTAAATTATCGATAGTCCATATCTCGGAAACTATAAGAGATAATGCAATTTGGCAACCGGCAATGTAATTAGCATGCCGAATATTACTTGGAATGTGAATTGCAACGAAATCGCCAATAGATAAGACCATTTTACAATTTGGGCCCAAGTTAGAAGCAGAGCCTAAGGTGTAAATTATCGATAGTCCATATCTCGGAAACTATAAGAGATAATGCAATTTGGCAACCGGCAATGTAATTAGCATGCCGAATATTACTTGGAATGTGAATTGGAACGAAATCGCCAATAGATAAGACCATTTTACAATTTGGGCCCAAGTTAGAAGCAGAGCCTAAGGTGTAAATTATGGATAGTCCATATCTCGGAAACTATAAGAGATAATGCAATTTCGCAACCGGCAATGTAATTAGCATGCCGAATATCACTTGAAATGTGAATTGGGACGAAATCGCCAATAGATAAGACCATTTTACAATTTGGGCCCAAGTTAGAAGCAGAGCCTAAGGTGTAAATTATCGATAGTCCATATCTCGGAAACTATAAGAGATAATGCAATTTGGCAACCGGCAATGTAATTAGCATGCCGAATATTACTTGGAATGTGAATTGGAACGAAATCGCCAATAGATAAGACCATTTTACAATTTGGGCCCAAGTTAGAAGCAGAGCCTAAGGTGTAAATTATCGATAGTCCATATCTCGGAAACTATAAGAGATAATGCAATTTGGCAACCGGCAATGTAATTAGCATGCCGAATATTACTTGGAATGTGAATTGGAACGAAATCGCCAATAGATAAGACCATTTTACAATTTGGGCCCAAGTTAGAAGCAGAGCCTAAGGTGTAAATTATCGATAGTCCATATCTCGGAAACTATAAGAGATAATGCAATTTGGCAACCGGCAATGTAATTAGCATGCCGAATATTACTTGGAATGTGAATTGGAACGAAATCGCCAATAGATAAGACCATTTTACAATTTGGGCCCAAGTTAGAAGCAGAGCCTATGGTGTAAATTATCGATAGTCCATATCTCGGAAACTATAAGAGATAATGCAATTTCGCAACCGGCAATGTAATTAGCATGCCGAATATCACTTGGAATATGAATTGGGACGAAATCGAAAATAGATAAGACCATTTTACAATTTGGGCCCAAGTTAGAAGCAGAGCCTAAGGTGTAAATTATCGATAGTCCATATCTCGGAAACTATAAGAGATAATGCAATTTGGCCACCGGCAATGTAATTAGCATGCCGAATATTACTTGGAATGTGAATTGGAACGAAATCGCCAATAGATAAGACCATTTTACAATTTGGGCCCAAGTTGGAAGCAGAGCCTAAGGTGTAAATTATCGATAGTCCATATCTCGGAAACTATAAGAGATAATGCAATTTGGCAACCGGCAATGTAATTAGCATGCCGAATATTACTTGGAATGTGAATTGCAACGAAATCGCCAATAGATAAGACCATTTTACAATTTGGGCCCAAGTTAGAAGCAGAGCCTAAGGTGTAAATTATCGATAGTCCATATCTCGGAAACTATAAGAGATAATGCAATTTGGCAACCGGCAATGTAATTAGCATGCCGAATATTACTTGGAATGTGAATTGGAACGAAATCGCCAATAGATAAGACCATTTTACAATTTGGGCCCAAGTTAGAAGCAGAGCCTAAGGTGTAAATTATTGATAGTCCATATCTCGGAAACTATAAGAGATAATGCAATTTCGCAACCGGCAATGTAATTAGCATGCCGAATATCACTTGAAATGTGAATTGGGACGAAATCGCCAATAGATAAGACCATTTTACAATTTGGGCCCAAGTTAGAAGCAGAGCCTAAGGTGTAAATTATCGATAGTCCATATCTCGGAAACTATAAGAGATAATGCAATTTGGCAACCGGCAATGTAATTAGCATGCCGAATATTACTTGGAATGTGAATTGGAACGAAATCGCCAATAGATAAGACCATTTTACAATTTGGGCCCAAGTTAGAAGCAGAGCCTAAGGTGTAAATTATCGATAGTCCATATCTCGGAAACTATAAGAGATAATGCAATTTGGCAACCGGCAATGTAATTAGCATGCCGAATATTACTTGGAATGTGAATTGGAACGAAATCGCCAATAGATAAGACCATTTTACAATTTGGGCCCAAGTTAGAAGCAGAGCCTAAGGTGTAAATTATCGATAGTCCATATCTCGGAAACTATAAGAGATAATGCAATTTGGCAACCGGCAATGTAATTAGCATGCCGAATATTACTTGGAATGTGAATTGGAACGAAATCGCCAATAGATAAGACCATTTTACAATTTGGGCCCAAGTTAGAAGCAGAGCCTATGGTGTAAATTATCGATAGTCCATATCTCGGAAACTATAAGAGATAATGCAATTTGGCAACCGGCAATGTAATTAGCATGAAGAACATTACCTGGAATGTGAATTGGAACGAAATCGCCAATAGATAAGACCATTTTACAATTTGGGCCCAAGTTAGAAGCAGAGCCTAAGGTGTAAATTATCGATAGTCCATATCTCGGAAACTATAAGAGATAATGCAATTTGGCAACCGGCAATGTAATTAGCATGCCGAATATTACTTGGAATGTGAATTGGAACGAAATCGCCAATAGATAAGACCATTTTACAATTTGGGCCCAAGTTAGAAGCAGAGCCTAAGGTGTAAATTATTGATAGTCCATATCTCGGAAACTATAAGAGATAATGCAATTTCGCAACCGGCAATGTAATTAGCATGCCGAATATCACTTGGAATATGAATTGGGACGAAATCGCCAATAGATAAGACCATTTTACAATTTGGGCCCAAGTTAGAAGCAGAGCCTAAGGTGTAAATTATCGATAGTCCATATCTCGGAAACTATAAGAGATAATGCAATTTGGCAACCGGCAATGTAATTAGCATGCCGAATATTACTTGGAATGTGAATTGGAACGAAATCGCCAATAGATAAGACCATTTTACAATTTGGGCAAAAGTTAGAAGCAGAGCCTAAGGTGTAAATTATCGATAGTCCATATCTCGGAAACTATAAGGGATAATGCAATTTGGCAACCGGCAATGTAATTAGCATGCCGAATATTACTTGGAATGTGAATTGCAACGAAATCGCCAATAGATAAGACCATTTTACAATTTGGGCCCAAGTTAGAAGCAGAGCCTAAGGTGTAAATTATCGATAGTCCATATCTCGGAAACTATAAGAGATAATTCAATTTGGCAACCGGCAATGTAATTAGCATGCCGAATATTACTTGGAATGTGAATTGGAACGAAATCGCCAATAGATAAGACCATTTTACAATTTGGGCCCAAGTTAGAAGCAGAGCCTAAGGTGTAAATTATCGATAGTCCATATCTCGGAAACTATAAGAGATAATGCAATTTGGCAACCGGCAATGTAATTAGCATGCCGAATATTACTTGGAATGTGAATTGGAACGAAATCGCCAATAGATAAGACCATTTTACAATTTGGGCCCAAGTTAGAAGCAGAGCCTAAGGTGTAAATTATCGATAGTCCATATCTCGGAAACTATAAGAGATAATGCAATTTGGCAACCGGCAATGTAATTAGCATGCCGAATATTACTTGGAATGTGAATTGGAACGAAATCGCCAACAGGTAAGACCATTTTACAATTTGGTCCCAAGTTAGAAGCAGAGCCTAAGGTGTAAATTATCGATAGTCCATATCTCGGAAACTATAAGAGATAATTCAATTTGGCAACCGGCAATCTAATTAGCATGCCGAATATTACTTGGAATGTGAATTGGAACGAAATCGCCAATAGATAAGACCATTTTACAATTTGGGCCCAAGTTAGAAGCAGAGCCTAAGGTGTAAATTATCGATAGTCCATATCTCGGAAACTATAAGAGATAATGCAATTTGGCAACCGGCAATGTAATTAGCATGCCGAATATTACTTGGAATGTGAATTGGAACGAAATCGCTAATAGATAAGACCATTTTACAATTTGGGAGCAAGTTAGAAGCAGAGCCTAAGGTGTAAATTATCGATAGTCCATATCTCGGAAACTATAAGAGATAATGCAATTTGGCAACCGGCAATGTAATTAGCATGCCGAATATTACTTGGAATGTGAATTGGAACGAAATCGCCAATAGATAAGACCATTTTACAATTTGGGCCCAAGTTAGAAGCAGAGCCTATGGTGTAAATTATCGATAGTCCATATCTCGGAAACTATAAGAGATAATGCAATTTGGCAACCGGCAATGTAATTAGCATGCCGAATATTACTTGGAATGTGAATTGGAACGAAATCGCCAATAGATAAGACCATTTTACAATTTGGGCCCAAGTTAGAAGCAGAGCCTAAGGTGTAAATTATCGATAGTCCATATCTCGGAAACTATAAGAGATAAAGCAATTTGGCAACCGGCAATGTAATTAGCATGCCGAATATTACTTGGAATGTGAATTGGAACGAAATCGCCAATAGATAAGACCATTTTACAATTTGGGCCCAAGTTAGAAGCAGAGCCTAAGGTGTAAATTATCGATAGTCCATATCTCGGAAACTATAAGAGATAATGCAATTTGGCAACCGGCAATGTAATTAGCATGCCGAATATTACTTGGAATGTGAATTGGAACGAAATCGCCAATAGATAAGACCATTTTACAATTTGGGCCCAAGTTAGAAGCAGAGCCTAAGGTGCAAATTATTGATAGTCCATATCTCGGAAACTATAAGAGATAATGCAATTTCGCAACCGGCAATGTAATTAGCATGCCGAATATCACTTGGAATATGAATTGGGACGAAATCGCCAATAGATAAGACCATTTTACAATTTGGGCCCAAGTTAGAAGCAGAGCCTAAGGTGTAAATTATCGATAGTCCATATCTCGGAAACTATAAGAGATAATGCAATTTGGCAACCGGCAATGTAATTAGCATGCCGAATATTACTTGGAATGTGAATTGGAACGAAATCGCCAATAGATAAGACCATTTTACAATTTGGGCCCAAGTTGGAAGCAGAGCCTAAGGTGTAAATTATCGATAGTCCATATCTCGGAAACTATAAGAGATAATGCAATTTGGCAACCGGCAATGTAATTAGCATGCCGAATATTACTTGGAATGTGAATTGCAACGAAATCGCCAATAGATAAGACCATTTTACAATTTGGGCCCAAGTTAGAAGCAGAGCCTAAGGTGTAAATTATCGATAGTCCATATCTCGGAAACTATAAGAGATAATGCAATTTGGCAACCGGCAATGTAATTAGCATGCCGAATATTACTTGGAATGTGAATTGGAACGAAATCGCCAATAGATAAGACCATTTTACAATTTGGGCCCAAGTTAGAAGCAGAGCCTAAGGTGTAAATTATGGATAGTCCATATCTCGGAAACTATAAGAGATAATGCAATTTCGCAACCGGCAATGTAATTAGCATGCCGAATATCACTTGAAATGTGAATTGGGACGAAATCGCCAATAGATAAGACCATTTTACAATTTGGGCCCAAGTTAGAAGCAGAGCCTAAGGTGTAAATTATCGATAGTCCATATCTCGGAAACTATAAGAGATAATGCAATTTGGCAACCGGCAATGTAATTAGCATGCCGAATATTACTTGGAATGTGAATTGGAACGAAATCGCCAATAGATAAGACCATTTTACAATTTGGGCCCAAGTTAGAAGCAGAGCCTAAGGTGTAAATTATCGATAGTCCATATCTCGGAAACTATAAGAGATAATGCAATTTGGCAACCGGCAATGTAATTAGCATGCCGAATATTACTTGGAATGTGAATTGGAACGAAATCGCCAATAGATAAGACCATTTTACAATTTGGGCCCAAGTTAGAAGCAGAGCCTAAGGTGTAAATTATCGATAGTCCATATCTCGGAAACTATAAGAGATAATGCAATTTGGCAACCGGCAATGTAATTAGCATGCCGAATATTACTTGGAATGTGAATTGGAACGAAATCGCCAATAGATAAGACCATTTTACAATTTGGGCCCAAGTTAGAAGCAGAGCCTATGGTGTAAATTATCGATAGTCCATATCTCGGAAACTATAAGAGATAATGCAATTTCGCAACCGGCAATGTAATTAGCATGCCGAATATCACTTGGAATATGAATTGGGACGAAATCGCCAATAGATAAGACCATTTTACAATTTGGGCCCAAGTTAGAAGCAGAGCCTAAGGTGTAAATTATCGATAGTCCATATCTCGGAAACTATAAGAGATAATGCAATTTGGCCACCGGCAATGTAATTAGCATGCCGAATATTACTTGGAATGTGAATTGGAACGAAATCGCCAATAGATAAGACCATTTTACAATTTGGGCCCAAGTTGGAAGCAGAGCCTAAGGTGTAAATTATCGATAGTCCATATCTCGGAAACTATAAGAGATAATGCAATTTGGCAACCGGCAATGTAATTAGCATGCCGAATATTACTTGGAATGTGAATTGCAACGAAATCGCCAATAGATAAGACCATTTTACAATTTGGGCCCAAGTTAGAAGCAGAGCCTAAGGTGTAAATTATCGATAGTCCATATCTCGGAAACTATAAGAGATAATGCAATTTGGCAACCGGCAATGTAATTAGCATGCCGAATATTACTTGGAATGTGAATTGGAACGAAATCGCCAATAGATAAGACCATTTTACAATTTGGGCCCAAGTTAGAAGCAGAGCCTAAGGTGTAAATTATTGATAGTCCATATCTCGGAAACTATAAGAGATAATGCAATTTCGCAACCGGCAATGTAATTAGCATGCCGAATATCACTTGAAATGTGAATTGGGACGAAATCGCCAATAGATAAGACCATTTTACAATTTGGGCCCAAGTTAGAAGCAGAGCCTAAGGTGTAAATTATCGATAGTCCATATCTCGGAAACTATAAGAGATAATGCAATTTGGCAACCGGCAATGTAATTAGCATGCCGAATATTACTTGGAATGTGAATTGGAACGAAATCGCCAATAGATAAGACCATTTTACAATTTGGGCCCAAGTTAGAAGCAGAGCCTAAGGTGTAAATTATCGATAGTCCATATCTCGGAAACTATAAGAGATAATGCAATTTGGCAACCGGCAATGTAATTAGCATGCCGAATATTACTTGGAATGTGAATTGGAACGAAATCGCCAATAGATAAGACCATTTTACAATTTGGGCCCAAGTTAGAAGCAGAGCCTAAGGTGTAAATTATCGATAGTCCATATCTCGGAAACTATAAGAGATAATGCAATTTGGCAACCGGCAATGTAATTAGCATGCCGAATATTACTTGGAATGTGAATTGGAACGAAATCGCCAATAGATAAGACCATTTTACAATTTGGGCCCAAGTTAGAAGCAGAGCCTATGGTGTAAATTATCGATAGTCCATATCTCGGAAACTATAAGAGATAATGCAATTTGGCAACCGGCAATGTAATTAGCATGAAGAACATTACCTGGAATGTGAATTGGAACGAAATCGCCAATAGATAAGACCATTTTACAATTTGGGCCCAAGTTAGAAGCAGAGCCTAAGGTGTAAATTATCGATAGTCCATATCTCGGAAACTATAAGAGATAATGCAATTTGGCAACCGGCAATGTAATTAGCATGCCGAATATTACTTGGAATGTGAATTGGAACGAAATCGCCAATAGATAAGACCATTTTACAATTTGGGCCCAAGTTAGAAGCAGAGCCTAAGGTGTAAATTATTGATAGTCCATATCTCGGAAACTATAAGAGATAATGCAATTTCGCAACCGGCAATGTAATTAGCATGCCGAATATCACTTGGAATATGAATTGGGACGAAATCGCCAATAGATAAGACCATTTTACAATTTGGGCCCAAGTTAGAAGCAGAGCCTAAGGTGTAAATTATCGATAGTCCATATCTCGGAAACTATAAGAGATAATGCAATTTCGCAACCGGCAATGTAATTAGCATGCCGAATATTACTTGGAATGTGAATTGGAACGAAATCGCCAATAGATAAGACCATTTTACAATTTGGGCCCAAGTTAGAAGCAGAGCCTAAGGTGTAAATTATCGATAGTCCATATCTCGGAAACTATAAGAGATAATGCAATTTGGCAACCGGCAATGTAATTAGCATGCCGAATATTACTTGGAATGTGAATTGCAACGAAATCGCCAATAGATAAGACCATTTTACAATTTGGGCCCAAGTTAGAAGCAGAGCCTAAGGTGTAAATTATCGATAGTCCATATCTCGGAAACTATAAGAGATAATGCAATTTGGCAACCGGCAATGTAATTAGCATGCCGAATATTACTTGGAATGTGAATTGGAACGAAATCGCCAATAGATAAGACCATTTTACAATTTGGGCCCAAGTTAGAAGCAGAGCCTAAGGTGTAAATTATTGATAGTCCATATCTCGGAAACTATAAGAGATAATGCAATTTCGCAACCGGCAATGTAATTAGCATGCCGAATATCACTTGGAATGTGAATTGGGACGAAATCGCCAATAGATAAGACCATTTTACAATTTGGGCCCAAGTTAGAAGCAGAGCCTAAGGTGTAAATTATCGATAGTCCATATCTCGGAAACTATAAGAGATAATGCAATTTGGCAACCGGCAATGTAATTAGCATGCCGAATATTACTTGGAATGTGAATTGGAACGAAATCGCCAATAGATAAGACCATTTTACAATTTGGGCCCAAGTTAGAAGCAGAGCCTAAGGTGTAAATTATCGATAGTCCATATCTCGGAAACTATAAGAGATAATGCAATTTGGCAACCGGCAATGTAATTAGCATGCCGAATATTACTTGGAATGTGAATTGGAACGAAATCGCCAATAGATAAGACCATTTTACAATTTGGGCCCAAGTTAGAAGCAGAGCCTAAGGTGTAAATTATCGATAGTCCATATCTCGGAAACTATAAGAGATAATGCAATTTGGCAACCGGCAATGTAATTAGCATGCCGAATATTACTTGGAATGTGAATTGGAACGAAATCGCCAATAGATAAGACCATTTTACAATTTGGGCCCAAGTTAGAAGCAGAGCCTATGGTGTAAATTATCGATAGTCCATATCTCGGAAACTATAAGAGATAATGCAATTTGGCAACCGGCAATGTAATTAGCATGAAGAATATTACCTGGAATGTGAATTGGAACGAAATCGCCAATAGATAAGACCATTTTACAATTTGGGCCCAAGTTAGAAGCAGAGCCTAAGGTGTAAATTATCGATAGTCCATATCTCGGAAACTATAAGAGATAATGCAATTTGGCAACCGGCAATGTAATTAGCATGCCGAATATTACTTGGAATGTGAATTGGAACGAAATCGCCAATAGATAAGACCATTTTACAATTTGGGCCCAAGTTAGAAGCAGAGCCTAAGGTGTAAATTATCGATAGTCCATATCACGGAAACTATAAGAGATAATGCAATTTGGCAACCGGTAATGTAATTAGCATGCCGAATATTACTTGGAATGTGAATTGGAACGAAATCGCCAATAGATAAGACCATTTTACAATTTGGGCCCAAGTTAGAAGCAGAGCCTAAGGTGTAAATTATTGATAGTCCATATCTCGGAAACTATAAGAGATAATGCAATTTCGCAACCGGCAATGTAATTAGCATGCCGAATATCACTTGGAATGTGAATTGGGACGAAATCGCCAATAGATAAGACCATTTTACAATTTGGGCCCAAGTTAGAAGCAGAGCCTAAGGTGTAAATTATCGATAGTCCATATCTCGGAAACTATAAGAGATAATGCAATTTGGCAACCGGCAATGTAATTAGCATGCCGAATATTACTTGGAATGTGAATTGGAACGAAATCGCCAATAGATAAGACCATTTTACAATTTGGGCCCAAGTTACAAGCAGAGCCTAAGGTGTAAATTATCGATAGTCCATATCTCGGAAACTATAAGAGATAATGCAATTTGGCAACCGGCAATGTAATTAGCATGCCGAATATTACTTGGAATGTGAATTGGAACGAAATCGCCAATAGATAAGACCATTTTACAATTTGGGCCCAAGTTAGAAGCAGAGCCTAAGGTGTAAATTATCGATAGTCCATATCTCGGAAACTATAAGAGATAATGCAATTTCGCAACCGGCAATGTAATTAGCATGCCGAATATTACTTGGAGTGTGAATTGGAACGAAATCGCCAATAGATAAGACCATTTTACAATTTGGGCCCAAGTTAGAAGCAGAGCCTAAGGTGTAAATTATCGATAGTCCATATCTCGGAAACTATAAGAGATAATGCAATTTGGCAACCGGCAATGTAATTAGCATGCCGAATATTACTTGGAATGTGAATTGGAACGAAATCGCCAATAGATAAGACCATTTTACAATTTGGGCCCAAGTTAGAAGCAGAGCCTAAGGTGTAAATTATCGATAGTCCATATCTCGGAAACTATAAGAGATAATGCAATTTGGCAACCGGCAATGTAATTAGCATGCCGAATATTACTTGGAATGTGAATTGGAACGAAATCGCCAATAGATAAGACCATTTTACAATTTGGGCAAAAGTTAGAAGCAGAGCCTAAGGTGTAAATTATCGATAGTCCATATCTCGGAAACTATAAGGGATAATGCAATTTGGCAACCGGCAATGTAATTAGCATGCCGAATATTACTTGGAATGTGAATTGCAACGAAATCGCCAATGGATAAGTCCATTTTACAATTTGGGCCCAAGTTAGAAGCAGAGCCTAAGGTGTAAATTATCGATAGTCCATATCTCGGAAACTATAAGAGATAATTCAATTTGGCAACCGGCAATGTAATTAGCATGCCGAATATTACTTGGAATGTGAATTGGAACGAAATCGCCAATAGATAAGACCATTTTACAATTTGGGCCCAAGTTAGAAGCAGAGCCTAAGGTGTAAATTATCGATAGTCCATATCTCGGAAACTATAAGAGATAATGCAATTTGGCAACCGGCAATGTAATTAGAATGCCGAATATTACTTGGAATGTGAATTAGAACGAAATCGCCAATAGATAAGACCATTTTACAATTTGGGCCCAAGTTAGAAGCAGAGCCTAAGGTGTAAATTATCGATAGTCCATATCTCGGAAACTATAAGAGATAATGCAATTTGGCAACCGGCAATGTAATTAGCATGCCGAATATTACTTGGAATGTGAATTGGAACGAAATCGCCAACAGGTAAGACCATTTTACAATTTGGTCCCAAGTTAGAAGCAGAGCCTAAGGTGTAAATTATCGATAGTCCATATCTCGGAAACTATAAGAGATAATTCAATTTGGCAACCGGCAATCTAATTAGCATGTCGAATATTACTTGGAATGTGAATTGGAACGAAATCGCCAATAGATAAGACCATTTTACAATTTGGGCCCAAGTTAGAAGCAGAGCCTAAGGTGTAAATTATCGATAGTCCATATCTCGGAAACTATAAGAGATAATGCAATTTGGCAACCGGCAATGTAATTAGCATGCCGAATATTACTTGGAATGTGAATTGGAACGAAATCGCTAATAGATAAGACCATTTTACAATTTGGGAGCAAGTTAGAAGCAGAGCCTAAGGTGTAAATTATCGATAGTCCATATCTCGGAAACTATAAGAGATAATGCAATTTGGCAACCGGCAATGTAATTAGCATGCCGAATATTACTTGGAATGTGAATTGGAACGAAATCGCCAATAGATAAGACCATTTTACAATTTGGGCCCAAGTTAGAAGCAGAGCCTATGGTGTAAATTATCGATAGTCCATATCTCGGAAACTATAAGAGATAATGCAATTTGGCAACCGGCAATGTAATTAGCATGCCGAATATTACTTGGAATGTGAATTGGAACGAAATCGCCAATAGATAAGACCATTTTACAATTTGGGCCCAAGTTAGAAGCAGAGCCTAAGGTGTAAATTATCGATAGTCCATATCTCGGAAACTATAAGAGATAATGCAATTTGGCAACCGGCAATGTAATTAGCATGCCGAATATTACTTGGAATGTGAATTGGAACGAAATCGCCAATAGATAAGACCATTTTACAATTTGGGCCCAAGTTAGAAGCAGAGCCTAAGGTGTAAATTATCGATAGTCCATATCTCGGAAACTATAAGAGATAATGCAATTTGGCAACCGGCAATGTAATTAGCATGCCGAATATTACTTGGAATGTGAATTGGAATGAAATCGCCAATAGATAAGACCATTTTACAATTTGGGCCCAAGTTAGAAGCAGAGCCTAAGGTGTAAATTATTGATAGTCCATATCTCGGAAACTATAAGAGATAATGCAATTTCGCAACCGGCAATGTAATTAGCATGCCGAATATCACTTGGAATGTGAATTGGGACGAAATCGCCAATAGATAAGACCATTTTACAATTTGGGCCCAAGTTAGAAGCAGAGCCTAAGGTGTAAATTATCGATAGTCCATATCTCGGAAACTATAAGAGATAATGCAATTTGGCAACCGGCAATGTAATTAGCATGCCGAATATTACTTGGAATGTGAATTGGAACGAAATCGCCAATAGATAAGACCATTTTACAATTTGGGCCCAAGTTAGAAGCAGAGCCTAAGGTGTAAATTATCGATAGTCCATATCTCGGAAACTATAAGAGATAATGCAATTTGGCAACCGGCAATGTAATTAGCATGCCGAATATTACTTGGAATGTGAATTGGAACGAAATCGCCAATAGATAAGACCATTTTACAATTTGGGCCCAAGTTAGAAGCAGAGCCTATGGTGTAAATTATCGATAGTCCATATCTCGGAAACTATAAGAGATAATGCAATTTGGCAACCGGCAATGTAATTAGCATGAAGAATATTACCTGGAATGTGAATTGGAACGAAATCGCCAATAGATAAGACCATTTTACAATTTGGGCCCAAGTTAGAAGCAGAGCCTAAGGTGTAAATTATCGATAGTCCATATCTCGGAAACTATAAGAGATAATGCAATTTGGCAACCGGCAATGTAATTAGCATGCCGAATATTACTTGGAATGTGAATTGGAACGAAATCGCCAATAGGTAAGACCATTTTACAATTTGGGCCCAAGTTAGAAGCAGCCGGTGGTGCAGGTGCAGCAGAAGGTGTAAATTATCGATAGTCCATATCTCGGAAACTATAAGAGATAATGCAATTTGGCAACCGGCAATGTAATTAGCATGCCGAATATTACTTGGAATGTGAATTGGAACGAAATCGCCAATAGGTAAGACCATTTTACAATTTGGGCCCAAGTTAGAAGCAGAGCCTAAGGTGTAAATTATCGATAGTCCATATCTCGGAAACTATAAGAGATAATTCAATTTGGCAACCGGCAATGTAATTAGCATGCCGAATATTACTTGGATTGTGAATTGGAACAAAATCGCCAATAGATAAGACCATTTTACAATTTGGGCCCAAGTTAGAAGCAGAGCCTAAGGTGTAAATTATCGATAGTCCATATCTCGGAAACTATAAGAGATAATGCAATTTGGCAACCGTCAATGTAATTAGCATGCCGAATAATACTTGGAATGTGAATTGGAACGAAATCGCCAATAGATAAGACCATTTTACAATTTGGGAGCAAGTTAGAAGCAGAGCCTAAGGTGTAAATTATCGATAGTCCATATCTCGGAAACTATAAGAGATAATGCAATTTGGCAACCGGCAATGTAATTAGCATGCCGAATATTACTTGGAATGTGAATTGGAACGAAATCGCCAATAGATAAGACCATTTTACAATTTGGGCCCAAGTTAGAAGCAGAGCCTAAGGTGTAAATTATCGATAGTCCATATCTCGGAAACTATAAGAGATAATGCAATTTGGCAACCGGTAATGTAATTAGCATGCCGAATATTACTTGGAATGTGAATTAGAACGAAATCGCCAATAGATAAGACCATTTTACAATTTGGGCCCAAGTTAGAAGCAGAGCCTAAGGTGTAAATTATTGATAGTCCATATCTCGGAAACTATAAGAGATAATGCAATTTCGCAACCGGCAATGTAATTAGCATGCCGAATATCACTTGGAATGTGATTTGGGACGAAATCGCCAATAGATAAGACCATTTTACAATTTGGGCCCAAGTTAGAAGCAGAGCCTAAGGTGTAAATTATCGATAGTCCATATCTCGGAAACTATAAGAGATAATGCAATTTGGCAACCGGCAATGTAATTAGCATGCCGAATATTACTTGGAATGTGAATTGGAACGAAATCGCCAATAGATAAGACCATTTTACAATTTGGGCCCAAGTTAGAAGCAGAGCCTAAGGTGTAAATTATCGATAGTCCATATCTCGGAAACTATAAGAGATAATGCAATTTGGCAACCGGCAATGTAATTAGCATGCCGCATATTACTTGGAATGTGAATTGGAACGAAATCGCCAATAGATAAGACCATTTTACAATTTGGGCCCAAGTTAGAAGCAGAGCCTAAGGTGTAAATTATCGATAGTCCATATCTCGGAAACTATAAGAGATAATGCAATTTCGCAACCGCCAATGTAATTAGCATGCCGAATATTACTTGGAGTGTGAATTGGAACGAAATCGCCAATAGATAAGACCATTTTACAATTTGGGCCCAAGTTAGAAGCAGAGCCTAAGGTGTAAATTATCGATAGTCCATATCTCGGAAACTATAAGAGATAATGCAATTTGGCAACCGGCAATGTAATTAGCATGCCGAATATTACTTGGAATGTGAATTGGAACGAAATCGCCAATAGATAAGACCATTTTACAATTTGGGCCCAAGTTAGAAGCAGAGCCTAAGGTGTAAATTATCGATAGTCCATATCTCGGAAACTATAAGAGATAATGCAATTTGGCAACCGGCAATGTAATTAGCATGCCGAATATTACTTGGAATGTGAATTGGAACGAAATCGCCAATAGATAAGACCATTTTACAATTTGGGCCCAAGTTAGAAGCAGAGCCTAAGGTGTAAATTATCGATAGTCCATATCTCGGAAACTATAAGAGATAATGCAATTTGGCAACCGGCAATGTAATTAGCATGCCGAATATTACTTGGAATGTGAATTGCAACGAAATCGCCAATAGATAAGACCATTTTACAATTTGGGCCCAAGTTAGAAGCAGAGCCTAAGGTGTAAATAATCGATAGTCCATATCTCGGAAAGTATAAGAGATAATGCAATTTGGCAACCGGCAATGTAATTAGCATGCCGAATATTACTTGGAATGTGAATTGGAACGAAATCGCCAATAGATAAGACCATTTTACAATTTGGGCCCAAGTTAGAAGCAGAGCCTAAGGTGTAAATTATTGATAGTCCATATCTCGGAAACTATAAGAGATAATGCAATTTCGCAACCGGCAATGTAATTAGCATGCCGAATATCACTTGGAATGTGAATTGGGACGAAATCGCCAATAGATAAGACCATTTTACAATTTGGGCCCAAGTTAGAAGCAGAGCCTAAGGTGTAAATTATCGATAGTCCATATCTCGGAAACTATAAGAGATAATGCAATTTGGCAACCGGCAATGTAATTAGCATGCCGAATATTACTTGGAATGTGAATTGGAACGAAATCGCCAATAGATAAGACCATTTTACAATTTGGGCCCAAATTAGAAGCAGAGCCTAAGGTGTAAATTATCGATAGTCCATATCTCGGAAACTATAAGAGATAATGCAATTTGGCAACCGGCAATATAATTAGCATGCCGAATATTACTTGGAATGTGAATTGGAACGAAATCGCCAATAGATAAGACCATTTTACAATTTGGGCCCAAGTTAGAAGCAGAGCCTAAGGTGTAAATTATCGATAGTCCATATCTCGGAAACTATAAGAGATAATGCAATTTGGCGACGGGCAATGTAATTAGCATGCCGAATATTACTTGGAATGTGAATTGGAACGAAATCGCCAATAGATAAGACCATTTTACAATTTGGGCCCAAGTTAGAAGCAGAGCCTAAGGTGTAAATTATCGATAGTCCATATCTCGGAAACTATAAGAGATAATGCAATTTGGCAGCCGGCAATGTAATTAGCATGCCGAATATTACTTGGAATGTGAATTGGAACGAAATCGCCAATAGATAAGACCATTTTACAATTTGGGCCCAAGTTAGAAGCAGAGCCTAAGGTGTAAATTATTGATAGTCCATATCTCGGAAACTATAAGAGATAATGCAATTTCGCAACCGGCAATGTAATTAGCATGCCGAATATCACTTGGAATATGAATTGGGACGAAATCGCCAATAGATAAGGCCATTTTACAATTTGGGCCCAAGTTAGAAGCAGAGCCTAAGGTGTAAATTATTGATAGTCCATATCTCGGAAACTATAAGAGATAATGCAATTTCGCAACCGGCAATGTAATTAGCATGCCGAATATTACTTGGAGTGTGAATTGGAACGAAATCGCCAATAGATAAGACCATTTTACAATTTGGGCCCAAGTTAGAAGCAGAGCCTAAGGTGTAAATTATCGATAGTCCATATCTCGGAAACTATAAGAGATAATGCAATTTGGCAACCGGCAATGTAATTAGCATGCCGAATATTACTTGGAATGTGAATTGGAACGAAATCGCCAATAGATAAGACCATTTTACAATTTGGGCCCAAGTTAGAAGCAGAGCCTAAGGTGTAAATTATTGATAGTCCATATCTCGGAAACTATAAGAGATAATGCAATTTCGCAACCGGCAATGTAATTAGCATGCCGAATATTACTTGGAGTGTGAATTGGAACGAAATCGCCAATAGATAAGACCATTTTACAATTTGGGCCCAAGTTAGAAGCAGAGCCTAAGGTGTAAATTATCGATAGTCCATATCTCGGAAACTATAAGAGATAATGCAATTTGGCAACCGGCAATGTAATTAGCATGCCGAATATTACTTGGAATGTGAATTGGAACGAAATCGCCAATAGATAAGACCATTTTACAATTTGGGCCCAAATTAGAAGCAGAGCCTAAGGTGTAAATTATCGATAGTCCATATCTCGGAAACTATAAGAGATAATGCAATTTGGCAACCGGCAATATAATTAGCATGCCGAATATTACTTGGAATGTGAATTGGAACGAAATCGCCAATAGATAAGACCATTTTACAATTTGGGCCCAAGTTAGAAGCAGAGCCTAAGGTGTAAATTATCGATAGTCCATATCTCGGAAACTATAAGAGATAATGCAATTTGGCAACGGGCAATGTAATTAGCATGCCGAATATTACTTGGAATGTGAATTGGAACGAAATCGCCAATAGATAAGACCATTTTACAATTTGGGCCCAAGTTAGAAGCAGAGCCTAAGGTGTAAATTATCGATAGTCCATATCTCGGAAACTATAAGAGATAATGCAATTTGGCAGCCGGCAATGTAATTAGTATGCCGAATATTACTTGGAATGTGAATTGGAACGAAATCGCCAATAGATAAGACCATTTTACAATTTGGGCCCAAGTTAGAAGCAGAGCCTAAGGTGTAAATTATTGATAGTCCATATCTCGGAAACTATAAGAGATAATGCAATTTCGCAACCGGCAATGTAATTAGCATGCCGAATATCACTTGGAATATGAATTGGGACGAAATCGCCAATAGATAAGGCCATTTTACAATTTGGGCCCAAGTTAGAAGCAGAGCCTAAGGTGTAAATTATCGATAGTCCATATCTCGGAAACTATAAAAGATAATGCAATTTGGCAACCGGCAATGTAATTAGCATGCCGAATATTACTTGGAATGCGAATTGGAACGAAATCGCCAATAGATAAGACCATTTTACAATTTGGGCCCAAGTTAGAAGCAGAGCCTAAGGTGTAAATTATTGATAGTCCATATCTCGGAAACTATAAGAGATAATGCAATTTCGCAACCGGCAATGTAATTAGCATGCCGAATATTACTTGGAGTGTGAATTGGAACGAAATCGCCAATAGGTAAGACCATTTTACAATTTGGGCCCAAGTTAGAAGCAGAGCCTAAGGTGTAAATTATCGATAGTCCATATCTCGGAAACTATAAGAGATAATGCAATTTGGCAACCGGCAAGGTAATTAGCATGCCGAATATTACTTGGAATGTGAATTGGAACGAAATCGCCAATAGATAAGACCATTTTACAATTTGGGCCCAAGTTAGAAGCAGAGCCTAAGGTGTAAATTATCGATAGTCCATATCTGGGAAACTATAAGAGATAATGCAATTTGGCAACCGGCAATGTAATTAGCATGCCGAATATTACTTGGAATGTGAATTGGAACGAAATCGCCAATAGATAAGACCATTTTACAATTTGGGCCCAAGTTAGAAGCAGAGCCTAAGGTGTAGATTATCGATAGTCCATATCTCGGAAACTATAAGAGATAATGCAATTTGGCAACCGGCAATGTAATTAGCATGCCGAATATTACTTGGAATGTGAATTGCAACGAAATCGCCAATAGATAAGACAATTTTACAATTTGGGCCCAAGTTAGAAGCAGAGCCTTAGGTGTAAATTATCGATAGTCCATATCTCGGAAACTATAAGAGATAATGCAATTTGGCAATCGGCAATGTAATTAGCATGCCGAATATTACTTGGAATGTGAATTGGAACGAAATCGCCAATAGATAAGACCATTTTACAATTTGGGCCCAAGTTAGAAGCAGAGCCTAAGGTGTAAATTATCGATAGTCCATATCTCGGAAACTATAAGAGATAATGCAATTTCGCAACCGGCAATGTAATTAGCATGCCGAATATCACTTGGAATGTGAATTGGGACGAAATCGCCAATAGATATGACCATTTTACAATTTGGGCCCAAGTTAGAAGCAGAGCCTAAGGTGTAAATTATCGATAGTCCGTATCTCGGAAACTATAAGAGATAATGCAATTTGGCAACCGGCAATGTAATTAGCATGCCGAATATTACTTGGAATGTGAATTGGAACGAAATCGCCAATAGATAAGACCATTTTACAATTTGGGCCCAAGTTAGAAGCAGAGCCTAAGGTGTAAATTATCGATAGTCCATATCTCGGAAACTATAAGAGATAATGCAATTTGGCAACCGGCAATATAATTAGCATGCCGAATATTACTTGGAATGTGAATTGGAACGAAATCGCCAATAGATAAGACCATTTTACAATTTGGGCCCAAGTTAGAAGCAGAGCCTAAGGTGTAAATTATCGATAGTCCATATCTCGGAAACTATAAGAGATAATGGAATTTGGCAACCGGCAATGTAATTAGCATGCCGAATATTACTTGGAATGTGAATTGGAACGAAATCGCCAATAGATAAGACCATTTTACAATTTGGGCCCAAGTTAGAAGCAGAGCCTAAGGTGTAAATTATCGATAGTCCATATCTCGGAAACTATAAGAGATAATGCAATTTGGCAACCGGCAATGTAATTAGCATGCCGAATATTACTTGGAATGTGAATTGGAACGAAATCGCCAATAGATAAGGCCATTTTACAATTTGGGCCCAAGTTAGAAGCAGAGCCTAAGGTGTAAATTATTGATAGTCCATATCTCGGAAACTATAAGAGATAATGCAATTTCGCAACCGGCAATGTAATTAGCATGCCGAATATCACTTGGAATATGAATTGGGACGAAATCGCCAATAGATAAGACCATTTTACAATTTGGGCCCAAGTTAGAAGCAGAGCCTAAGGTGTAAATTATCGATAGTCCATATCTCGGAAGCTATAAGAGATAATGCAATTTGGCAACCGGCAATGTAATTAGCATGCCGAATATTACTTGGAATGTGAATTGGAACGAAATCGCCAATAGATAAGACCATTTTACAATTTGGGCCCAAGTTAGAAGCAGAGCCTAAGGTGTAAATTATCGATAGAACATATCTCGGAAACTATAAGAGATAATGCAATTTGGCAACCGGCAATGTAATTAGCATGCCGAATATTACTTGGAATGTGAATTGGAACGAAATCGCCAATAGATAAGACCATTTTACAAATTGGGCCCAAGTTAGAAGCAGAGCCTAAGGTGTAAATTATTGATAGTCCATATCTCGGAATCTATAAGAGATAATGCAATTTCGCAACCGGCAATGTAATTAGCATGCCGAATATTACTTGGAGTGTGAATTGGAACGAAATCGCCAATAGGTAAGACCATTTTACAATTTGGGCCCAAGTTAGAAGCAGAGCCTAAGGTGTAAATTATCGATAGTCCATATCTCGGAAACTATAAGAGATAATGCAATTTGGCAACCGGCAATGTAATTAGCATGCCGAATATTACTTGGAATGTGAATTGGAACGAAATCGCCAATAGATAAGACCATTTTACAATTTGGGCCCAAGTTAGAAGCAGAGCCTAAGGTGTAAATTATCGATAGTCCATATCTCGGAAACTATAAGAGATAAAGCAATTTGGCAACCGGCAATGTAATTAGCATGCCGAATATTACTTGGAATGTGAATTGGAACGAAATCGCCAATAGATAAGACCATTTTACAATTTGGGCCCAAGTTAGAAGCAGAGCCTAAGGTGTAAATTATCGATAGTCCATATCTCGGAAACTATAAGAGATAATGCAATTTGGCAACCGGCAATGTAATTAGCATGCCGAATATTACTTGGAATGTGACTTGCAACGAAATCGCCAATAGATAAGACAATTTTACAATTTGGGCCCAAGTTAGAAGCAGAGCCTAAGGTGTAAATTATCGATAGTCCATATCTCGGAAACTATAAGAGATAATGCAATTTGGCAACCGGCAATGTAATTAGCATGCCGAATATTACTTGGAATGTGAATTGGAACGAAATCGCCAATAGATAAGACCATTTTACAATTTGGGCCCAAGTTAGAAGCAGAGCCTAAGGTGTAAATTATCGATAGTCCATATCTCGGAAACTATAAGAGATAATGCAATTTCGCAACCGGCAATGTAATTAGCATGCCGAATATCACTTGGAATGTGAATTGGGACGAAATCGCCAATAGATAAGACCATTTTACAATTTGGGCCCAAGTTAGAAGCAGAGCCTAAGGTGTAAATTATCGATAGTCCGTATCTCGGAAACTATAAGAGATAATGCAATTTGGCAACCGGCAATGTAATTAGCATGCCGAATATTACTTGGAATGTGAATTGGAACGAAATCGCCAATAGGTAAGACCATTTTACAATTTGGGCCCAAGTTAGAAGCAGTGCCTAAGGAGTAAATTATCGATAGTCCATATCTCGGAAACTATAAGAGATAATGCAATTTGGCAACCGGCAATGTAATTAGCATGCCGAATATTACTTGGAATGTGAATTGGAACGAAATCGCCAATAGGTAAGACCATTTTACAATTTGGGCCCAAGTTAGAAGCAGAGCCTAAGGTGTAAATTATCGATAGTCCATATCTCGGAAACTATAAGAGATAATTCAATTTGGCAACCGGCAATGTAATTAGCATGCCGAATATTACTTGGAATGTGAATTGGAACGAAATCGCCAATAGATAAGACCATTTTACAATTTGGGCCCAAGTTAGAAGCAGAGCCTAAGGTGTAAATTATCGATAGTCCATATCTCGGAAACTATAAGAGATAATGCAATTTGGCAACCGGCAATGTAATTAGCATGCCGAATATTACTTGGAATGTGAATTGGAACGAAATCGCCAATAGATAAGACCATTTTACAATTTGGGAGCAAGTTAGAAGCAGAGCCTAAGGTGTAAATTATCGATAGTCCATATCTCGGAAACTATAAGAGATAATGCAATTTGGCAACCGGCAATGTAATTAGCATGCCGAATATTACTTGGAATGTGAATTGGAACGAAATCGCCAATAGATAAGACCATTTTACAATTTGGGCCCAAGTTAGAAGCAGATCCTATGGTGTAAATTATCGATAGTTCATATCTCGGAAACTATAAGAGATAATGCAATTTGGCAACCGGCAATGTAATTAGCATGCCGAATATTACTTGGAATGTGAATTGGAACGAAATCGCCAATAGATAAGACCATTTTACAATTTGGGCCCAAGTTAGAAGCAGAGCCTAAGGTCTAAATTATCGATAGTCCATATCTCGGAAACTATAAGAGATAATGCAATTTGGCAACCGGCAATGTAATTAGGATGCCGAATATTACTTGGAATGTGAATTGGAACGAAATCGCCAATAGATAAGACCATTTTACAATTTGGGCCCAAGTTAGAAGCAGAGCCTAAGGTGTAAATTATCGATAATCCATATCTCGGAAACTATAAGAGATAATGCAATTTGGCAACCGGCAATGTAATTAGCATGCCGAATATTACTTGGAATGTAAATTGGAACGAAATCGCCAATAGATAATACCATTTTACAATTTGGGCCCAAGTTAGAAGCAGAGCCTAAGGTGTAAATTATCGATAGTCCATATCTCGGAAACTATAAGAGATAATGCAATTTCGCAACCGGCAATGTAATTAGCATGCCGAATATCACTTGGAATGTGAATTGGAACGAAATCGCCAATAGATAAGACCATTTTACAATTTGGGCCCAAATTAGAAGCAGAGCCTAAGGTGTAAATTATCGATAGTCCATATCTCGGAAACTATAAGAGATAATGCAATTTGGCAACCGGCAATATAATTAGCATGCCGAATATTACTTGGAATGTGAATTGGAACGAAATCGCCAATAGATAAGACCATTTTACAATTTGGGCCCAAGTTAGAAGCAGAGCCTAAGGTGTAAATTATCGATAGTCCATATCTCGGAAACTATAAGAGATAATGCAATTTGGCAACCGGCAATGTAATTAGCATGCCGAATATTACTTGGAATGTGAATTGGAACGAAATCGCCAATAGATAAGACCATTTTACAATTTGGGCCCAAGTTAGAAGCAGAGCCTAAGGTGTAAATTATTGATAGTCCATATCTCGGAAACTATAAGAGATAATGCAATTTCGCAACCGGCAATGTAATTAGCATGCCGAATATTACTTGGAGTGTGAATTGGAACGAAATCGCCAATAGATAAGACCATTTTACAATTTGGGCCCAAGTTAGAAGCAGAGCCTAAGGTGTAAATTATCGATAGTCCATATCTCGGAAACTATAAGAGATAATGCAATTTGGCAACCGGCAATGTAATTAGCATGCCGAATATTACTTGGAATGTGAATTGGAACGAAATCGCAAATAGATAAGACCATTTTACAATTTGGGCCCAAATTAGAAGCAGAGCCTAAGGTGTAAATTATCGATAGTCCATATCTCGGAAACTATAAGAGATAATGCAATTTGGCAACCGGCAATATAATTAGCATGCCGAATATTACTTGGAATGTGAATTGGAACGAAATCGCCAATAGATAAGACCATTTTACAATTTGGGCCCAAGTTAGAAGCAGAGCCTAAGGTGTAAATTATCGATAGTCCATATCTCGGAAACTATAAGAGATAATGCAATTTGGCAACCGGCAATGTAATTAGCATGCCGAATATTACTTGGAATGTGAATTGGAACGAAATCGCCAATAGATAAGACCATTTTACAATTTGGGCCCAAGTTAGAAGCAGAGCCTAAGGTGTAAATTATCGATAGTCCATATCTCGGAAACTATAAGAGATAATGCAATTTGGCAGCCGGCAATGTAATTAGCATGCCGAATATTACTTGGAATGTGAATTGGAACGAAATCGCCAATAGATAAGACCATTTTACAATTTGGGCCCACGTTAGAAGCAGAGCCTAAAGTGTAAATTATTTATAGTCCATATCTCGGAAACTATAAGAGATAATGCAATTTCGCAACCGGCAATGTAATTAGCATGCCGAATATCACTTGGAATATGAATTGGGACGAAATCGCCAATAGATAAGGCCATTTTACAATTTGGGCCCAAGTTAGAAGCAGAGCCTAAGGTGTAAATTATCGATAGTCCATATCTCGGAAACTATAAAAGATAATGCAATTTGGCAACCGGCAATGTAATTAGCATGCCGAATATTACTTGGAATGTGAATTGGAACGAAATCGCCAATAGATAAGACCATTTTACAATTTGGGCCCAAGTTAGAAGCAGAGCCTAAGGTGTAAATTATTGATAGTCCATATCTCGGAAACTATAAGAGATAATGCAATTTCGCAACCGGCAATGTAATTAGCATGCCGAATATTACTTGGAGTGTGAATTGGAACGAAATCGCCAATAGGCAAGACCATTTTACAATTTGGGCCCAAGTTAGAAGCAGAGCCTAAGGTGTAAATTATCGATAGTCCATATCTCGGAAACTATAAGAGATAATGCAATTTGGCAACCGGCAAGGTAATTAGCATGCCGAATATTACTTGGAATGTGAATTGGAACGAAATCGCCAATAGATAAGACCATTTTACAATTTGGGCCCAAGTAAGAAGCAGAGCCTAAGGTGTAAATTATCGATAGTCCATATCTGGGAAACTATAAGAGATAATGCAATTTGGCAACCGGCAATGTAATTAGCATGCCGAATATTACTTGGAATGTGAATTGGAACGAAATCGCCAATAGATAAGACCATTTTACAATTTGGGCCCAAGTTAGAAGCAGAGCCTAAGGTGTAAATTATCGATAGTCCATATCTCGGAAACTATAAGAGATAATGCAATTTGGCAACCGGCAATGTAATTAGCATGCCGAATATTACTTGGAATGTGAATTGCAACGAAATCGCCAATAGATAAGACAATTTTACAATTTGGGCCCAAGTTAGAAGCAGAGCCTAAGGTGTAAATTATCGATAGTCCATATCTCGGAAACTATAAGAGATAATGCAATTTGGCAATCGGCAATGTAATTAGCATGCCGAATATTACTTGGAATGTGAATTGGAACGAAATCGCCAATAGATAAGACCATTTTACAATTTGGGCCCAAGTTAGAAGCAGAGCCTAAGGTGTAAATTATCGATAGTCCATATCTCGGAAACTATAAGAGATAATGCAATTTCGCAACCGGCAATGTAATTAGCATGCCGAATATCACTTGGAATGTGAATTGGGACGAAATCGCCAATAGATAAGACCATTTTACAATTTGGGCCCAAGTTAGAAGCAGAGCCTAAGGTGTAAATTATCGATAGTCCGTATCTCGGAAACTATAAGAGATAATGCAATTTGGCAACCGGCAATGTAATTAGCATGCCGAATATTACTTGGAATGTGAATTGGAACGAAATCGCCAATAGATAAGACCATTTTACAATTTGGGCCCAAGTTAGAAGCAGAGCCTAAGGTGTAAATTATCGATAGTCCATATCTCGGAAACTATAAGAGATAATGCAATTTGGCAACCGGCAATGTAATTAGCATGCCGAATATTACTTGGAATGTGAATTGGAACGAAATCGCCAATAGGTAAGACCATTTTACAATTTGGGCCCAAGTTAGAAGCAGAGCCTAAGGTGTAAATTATCGATAGTCCATATCTCGGAAACTATAAGAGATAATGCAATTTGGCAACCGGCAATGTAATTAGCATGCCGAATATTACTTGGAGTGTGAATTGGAACGAAATCGCCAATAGATAAGACCATTTTACAATTTGGGCCCAAGTTAGAAGCAGAGCCTAAGGTGTAAATTATCGATAGTCCATATCTCGGAAACTATAAGAGATAATGCAATTTGGCAACCGGCAATGTAATTAGCATGCCGAATATTACTTGGAATGTGAATTGAAACGGAATCGCCAATAGATAAGACCATTTTACAATTTGGGCCCAAGTTAGAAGCAGAGCCTAAGGTGTAAATTATCGATAGTCCATATCTCGGAAACTATAAGAGATAATGCAATTTGGCAACCGGCAATGTAATTAGCATGCCGAATATTACTTGGAATGTGAATTGGAACGAAATCGCCAATAGATAAGACCATTTTACAATTTGGGCCCAAGTTAGAAGCAGAGCCTAAGGTGTAAATAATTGATAGTCCATATCTCGGAAACTATAAGAGATAATGCAATTTCGCTACCGGCAATGTAATTTGCATGCCGAATATTACTTGGAGTGTGAATTGGAACGAAATCGCCAATAGATAAGACCATTTTACAATTTGGGCCCAAGTTAGAAGCAGAGCCTAAGGTGTAAATTATCGATAGTCCATATCTCGGAAACTATAAGAGATAATGAAATTTGGCAACCGGCAATGTAATTAGCATGCCGAATATTAATTGGAATGTGAATTGGAACGAAATCGCCAATAGATAAGACCATTTTACAATTTGGGCCCAAATTAGAAGCAGAGCCTAAGGTGTAAATTATCGATAGTCCATATCTCGGAAACTATAAGAGATAATTCAATTTGGCAACCGGCAATGTAATTAGCATGCCGAATATTACTTGGAATGTGAATTGGAACGAAATCGCCAATAGATAAGACCATTTTACAATTTGGGCCCAAGTTAGAAGCAGAGCCTAAGGTGTAAATTATCGATAGTCCATATCTCGGAAACTATAAGAGATAATGCAATTTGGCAACCGGCAATGTAATTAGCATGCCGAATATTACTTGGAATGTGAATTGGAACGAAATCGCCAATAGATAAGACCGTTTTACAATTTGGGCCCAAGTTAGAAGCAGAGCCTAAGGTGTAAATTATCGATAGTCCATATCTCGGAAACTATAAGAGATAATGCAATTTGGCAACCGGCAATGTAATTAGCATGCCGAATATTACTTGGAATGTGAATTGGAACGAAATCGCCAATAGATAAGGCCATTTTACAATTTGGGCCCAAGTTAGAAGCAGAGCCTAAGGTGTAAATTATTGATAGTCCATATCTCGGAAACTATAAGAGATAATGCAATTTCGCAACCGGCAATGTAATTAGCATGCCGAATATTACTTGGAATGTGAATTGGAACGAAATCGCCAATAGATAAGACCATTTTACAATTTGGGCCCAAGTTAGAAGCAGAGCCTAAGGTGTAAATTATCGATAGTCCATATCTCGGAAACTATAAGAGATAATGCAATTTGGCAACCGGCAATGTAATTAGCATGCCGAATATTACTTGGAATGTGAATTGGAACGAAATCGCCAATAGATAAGACCATTTTACAATTTGGGCCCAAGTTAGAAGCAGAGCCTAAGGTGTAAATTATTGATAGTCCATATCTCGGAAACTATAAGAGATAATGCAATTTCACAACCGGCAACGTAATTAGCATGCCGAATATTACTTGGAGTGTGAATTGGAACGAAATCGCCAATAGGTAAGACCATTTTACAATTTGGGCCCAAGTTAGAAGCAGAGCCTAAGGTGTAAATTATCGATAGTCCATATCTCGGAAACTATAAGAGATAATGCAATTTGGCAACCGGCAATGTAATTAGCATGCCGAATATTACTTGGAATGTGAATTGGAACGAAATCGCCAATAGATAAGACCATTTTACAATTTGAGCCCAAGTTAGAAGCAGAGCCTAAGGTGTAAATTATCGATAGTCCATATCTCGGAAACTATAAGAGATAATGCAATTTGGCAACCGGCAATGTAATTAGCATGCCGAATATTACTTGGAATGTGAATTGGAACGAAATCGCCAATAGATAAGACCATTTTACAATTTGGGCCCAAGTTAGAAGCAGAGCCTAAGGTGTAAATTATCGATAGTCCATATCTCGGAAACTATAAGAGATAATGCAATTTGGCAACCGGCAATGTAATTAGCATGCCGAATATTACTTGGAATGTGACTTGCAACGAAATCGCCAATAGAAAAGACAATTTTACAATTTGGGCCCAAGTTAGAAGCAGAGCCTAAGGTGTAAATTATCGATAGTCCATATCTCGGAAACTATAAGAGATAATGCAATTTGGCAACCGGCAATGTAATTAGCATGCCGAATATTACTTGGAATGTGAATTGGAACGAAATCGCCAATAGATAAGACCATTTTACAATTTGGGCCCAAGTTAGAAGCAGAGCCTAAGGTGTAAATTATCGATAGTCCATATCTCGGAAACTATAAGAGATAATGCAATTTCGCAACCGGCAATGTAATTAGCATGCCGAATATCACTTGGAATGTGAATTGGAACGAAATCGCCAATAGGTAAGACCATTTTACAATTTGGGCCCAAGTTAGAAGCAGAGCCTAAGGTGTAAATTATCGATAGTCCGTATCTCGGAAACTATAAGAGATAATGCAATTTGGCAACCGGCAATGTAATTAGCATGCCGAATATTACTTGGAATGTGAATTGGAACGAAATCGCCAATAGATAAGACCATTTTACAATTTGGGCCCAAGTTAGAAGCAGTGCCTAAGGTGTAAATTATCGATAGTCCATATCTCGGAAACTATAAGAGATAATGCAATTTGGCAACCGGCAATGTAATTAGCATGCCGAATATTACTTGGAATGTGAATTGGAACGAAATCGCCAATAGGTAAGACCATTTTACAATTTGGGCCCAAGTTAGAAGCAGAGCCTAAGGTGTAAATTATCGATAGTCCATATCTCGGAAACTATAAGAGATAATGCAATTTGGCAACCGGCAATGTAATTAGCATGCCGAATATTACTTGGAATGTGAATTGGAACGAAATCGCCAATAGATAAGACCATTTTACAATTTGGGCCCAAGTTAGAAGCAGAGCCTATGGTGTAAATTATCGATAGTCCATATCTCGGAAACTATAAGAGATAATGCAATTTGGCAACCGGCAATGTAATTAGCATGCCGAATATTACTTGGAATGTGAATTGGAACGAAATCGCCAATAGATAAGACCATTTTACAATTTGGGCCCAAGTTAGAAGCAGAGCCTAGGTGTAAATTATTGATAGTCCATATCTCGGAAACTATAAGAGATAATGCAATTTCGCAACCGGCAATGTAATTAGCATGCCGAATATCACTTGGAATGTGAATTGGGACGAAATCGCCAATAGATAAGACCATTTTACAATTTGGGCCCAAGTTAGAAGCAGAGCCTAAGGTGTAAATTATCGATAGTCCATATCTCGGAAACTATAAGAGATAATGCAATTTGGCAACCGGCAATGTAATTAGAATGCCGAATATTACTTGGAATGTGAATTGGAACGAAATCGCCAATAGATAAGACCATTTTACAATTTGGGAGCAAGTTAGAAGCAGAGCCTAAGGTGTAAATTATCGATAGTCCATATCTCGGAAACTATAAGAGATAATGCAATTTGGCAACCGGCAATGTAATTAGCATGCCGAATATTACTTGGAATGTGAATTGGAACGAAATCGCCAATAGATAAGACCATTTTACAATTTGGGCCCAAGTTAGAAGCAGAGCCTAAGGTGTAAATTATTGATAGTCCATATCTCGGAAACTATAAGAGATAATGCAATTTCGCAACCGGCAATGTAATTAGCATGCCGAATATTACTTGGAATGTGAATTGGAACGAAATCGCCAATAGATAAGACCATTTTACAATTTGGGCCCAAGTTAGAAGCAGAGCCTATGGTGTAAATTATCGATAGTCCATATCTCGGAAACTATAAGAGATAATGCAATTTGGCAACCGGCAATGTAATTAGCATGCCGAATATTACTTGGAATGTGAATTGGAACGAAATCGCCAATAGATAAGACCATTTTACAATTTGGGCCCAAGTTAGAAGCAGAGCCTAAGGTGTAAATTATTGATAGTCCATATCTCGGAAACTATAAGAGATAATGCAATTTGGCAACCGGCAATGTAATTAGCATGCCGAATATTACTTGGAATGTGAATTGGAACGAAATCGCCAATAGATAAGACCATTTTACAATTTGGGCCCAAGTTAGAAGCAGAGCCTAAGGTGTAAATTATTGATAGTCCATATCTCGGAAACTATAAGAGATAATGCAATTTGGCAACGGCAATGTAATTAGCATGCCGAATATTACTTGGAATGTGAATTGGAACGAAATCGCCAATAGGTAAGACCATTTTACAATTTGGGCCCAAGTTAGAAGCAGAGCCTAAGGTGTAAATTATCGATAGTCCATATCTCGGAAACTATAAGAGATAATTCAATTTGGCAACCGGCAATGTAATTAGCATGCCGAATATTACTTGGAATGTGAATTGGAACGAAATCGCCAATAGATAAGACCATTTTACAATTTGGGCCCAAGTTAGAAGCAGAGCCTAAGGTGTAAATTATCGATAGTCCATATCTCGGAAACTATAAGAGATAATGCAATTTGGCAACCGGCAATGTAATTAGCATGCCGAATATTACTTGGAATGTGAATTGGAACGAAATCGCCAATAGATAAGACCATTTTACAATTTGGGCCCAAGTTAGAAGCAGAGCCTAAGGTGTAAATTATCGATAGTCCATATCTCGGAAACTATGAGAGATAATGCAATTTGGCAACCGGCAATGTAATTAGCATGCCGAATATTACTTGGAATGTGAATTGGAACGAAATCGCCAATAGATAAGACCATTTTACAATTTGGGCCCAAGTTAGAAGCAGAGCCTAAGGTGTAAATTATCGATAGTCCATATCTCGGAAACTATAAGAGATAATGCAATTTGGCAACCGGCAATGTAATTAGCATGCCGAATATTACTTGGAATGTGAATTGGAACGAAATCGCCAATAGATAAGACCATTTTACAATTTGGGCCCAAGTTAGAAGCAGAGCCTAAGGTGTAAATTATCGATAGTCCATATCTCGGAAACTATAAGAGATAATGCAATTTGGCAACCGGCAATGTAATTAGCATGCCGAATATTACTTGGAATGTGAATTGGAACGAAGTCGCCAATAGATAAGACCATTTTACAATTTGGGCCCAAGTTAGAAGCAGAGCCTATGGTGTAAATTATCGATAGTCCATATCTCGGAAACTATAAGAGATAATGCAATTTGGCAACCGGCAATGTAATTAGCATGCCGAATATTACTTGGAATGTGAATTGGAACGAAATCGCCAATAGATAAGACCATTTTACAATTTGGGCCCAAGTTAGAAGCAGAGCCTAAGGTGTAAATTATTGATAGCCCATATCTCGGAAACTATAAGAGATAATGCAATTTCGCAACCGGCAATGTAATTAGCATGCCGAATATCACTTGGAATGTGAATTGGGACGAAATCGCCAATAGATAAGACCATTTTACAATTTGGGCCCAAGTTAGAAGCAGAGCCTAAGGTGTAAATAATCGATAGTCCATATCTCGGAAACTATAAGAGATAATGCAATTTGGCAACCGGCAATGTAATTAGAATGCCGAATATTACTTGGAATGTGAATTGGAACGAAATCGCCAATAGATAAGACCATTTTACAATTTGGGAGCAAGTTAGAAGCAGAGCCTAAGGTGTAAATTATCGATAGTCCATATCTCGGAAACTATAAGAGATAATGCAATTTGGCAACCGGCAATGTAATTAGCATGCCGAATATTACTTGGAATGTTAATTGGAACGAAATCGCCAATAGATAAGACCATTTTACAATTTGGCCCCAAGTTAGAAGCAGAGCCTAAGGTGTAAATTATTGATAGTCCATATCTCGGAAACTATAAGAGATAATGCAATTTCGCAACCGGCAATGTAATTAGCATGCCGAATATTACTTGGAGTGTGAATTGGAACGAAATCGCCAATAGGTAAGACCATTTTACAATTTGGGCCCAAGTTAGAAGCAGAGCCTAAGGTGTAAATTATCGATAGTCCATATCTCGGAAACTATAAGAGATAATGCAATTTGGCAACCGGCAATGTAATTAGCATGCCGAATATTACTTGGAATGTGAATTGGAACGAAATCGCCAATAGATAAGACCATTTTACAATTTGGGCCCAAGTTAGAAGCAGAGCCTAAGGTGTAAATTATCGATAGTCCATATCTCGGAAACTATAAGAGATAATGCAATTTGGCAACCGGCAATGTAATTAGCATGCCGAATATTACTTGGAATGTGAATTGCAACGAAATCGCCAATAGATAAGACAATTTTACAATTTGGGCCCAAGTTAGAAGCAGAGCCTAAAGTGTAAATTATCGATAGTCCATATCTCGGAAACTATAAGAGATAATGCAATTTGGCAACCGGCAATGTAATTAGCATGCCGAATATTACTTGGAATGTGAATTGGAACGAAATAGCCAATAGATAAGACCATTTTACAATTTGGGCCCAAGTTAGAAGCAGAGCCTAAGGTGTAAATTATCGATAATCCATATCTCGGAAACTATAAGAGATAATTCAATTTGGCAACCGGCAATGTAATTAGCATGGCGAATATTACTTGGAATGTGAATTGGAACGAAATCGCCAAAAGATAAGACCATTTTACAATTTGGGCCCAAGTTAGAAGCAGAGCCTATGGTGTAAATTATCGATAGTCCATATCTCGGAAACTATAAGAGATAATGCAATTTGGCAACCGGCAATGTAATTAGCATGCCGAATATTACTTGGAGTCTGAATTGGAACGAAATCGCCAATAGATAAGACCATTTTACAATTTGGGCCCAAGTTAGAAGCAGAGCCTAAGGTGTAAATTATCGATAGTCCATATCTCGGAAACTATAAGAGATAATGCTATTTGGCAACCGGCAATGTAATTAGCATGCCGAATATTACTTGGAATGTGAATTGGAACGAAATCGCCAATAGATAAGACCATTTTACAATTTGGACCCAAGTTAGAAGCAGAGCCTAAGGTGTAAATTATCGATAGTCCATATCTCGGAAACTATAAGAGATAATGCAATTTGGCAACCGGCAATGTAATTAGCATGCCGAATATTACTTGGAATGTGAATTGGAACGAAATCGCCAATAGATAAGACCATTTTACAATTTGGGCCCAAGTTAGAAGCAGAGCCTAAGGTGTAAATTATTGATAGTCCATATCTCGGAAACTATAAGAGATAATGCAATTTCGCAACCGGCAATGAAATTAGCATGCCGAATATTACATGGAGTGTGAATTGGAACGAAATCGCCAATAGATAAGACCATTTTACAATTTGGGCCCAAGTTAGAAGCAGAGCCTAAGGTGTAAATTATCGATAGTCCATATCTCGGAAACTATAAGAGATGATGCAATTTGGCAACCGGCAATATAATTAGCATGCCGAATATTACTTGGAATGTGAATTGGAACTAAATCGCCAATGGATAAGACCATTTTACAATTTGGGCCCAAGTTAGAAGCAGAGCCTAAGGTGTAAATTATCGATAGTCCATATCTCGGAAACTATAAGAGATAATGCAATTTGGCAACCGGCAATGTAATTAGCATGCCGAATATTACTTGGAATGTGAATTGGAACGAAATCGCCAATAGATAAGACCATTTTACAATTTGGGCCCAAGTTAGAAGCAGAGCCTAAGGTGTAAATTATCGATAGTCCATATCTCGGAAACTATAAGAGATAATGCAATTTGGCAACCGGCAATGTAATTAGCATGCCGAATATTACTTGGAATGTGAATTGGAACGAAATCGCCAATAGATAAGACCATTTTACAATTTGGGCCCAAGTTAGAAGCAGAGCCTAAGGTGTAAATTATTGATAGTCCATATCTCGGAAACTATAAGAGATGATGCAATTTGGCAACCGGCAATATAATTAGCATGCCGAATATTACTTGGAATGTGAATTGGAACTAAATCGCCAATGGATAAGACCATTTTACAATTTGGGCCCAAGTTAGAAGCAGAGCCTAAGGTGTAAATTATCGATAGTCCATATCTCGGAAACTATAAGAGATAATGCAATTTGGCAACCGGCAATGTAATTAGCATGCCGAATATTACTTGGAGTCTGAATTGGAACGAAATCGCCAATAGATAAGACCATTTTACAATTTGGGCCCAAGTTAGAAGCAGAGCCTAAGGTGTAAATTATCGATAGTCCATATCTCGGAAACTATAAGAGATAATGCAATTTGGCAACCGGCAATGTAATTAGCATGCCGAATATTACTTGGAATGTGAATTGGAACGAAATCGCCAATAGATAAGACCATTTTACAATTTGGACCCAAGTTAGAAGCAGAGCCTAAGGTGTAAATTATCGATAGTCCATATCTCGGAAACTATAAGAGATAATGCAATTTGGCAACCGGCAATGTAATTAGCATGCCGAATATTACTTGGAATGTGAATTGGAACGAAATCGCCAATAGATAAGACCATTTTACAATTTGGGCCCAAGTTAGAAGCAGAGCCTAAGGTGTAAATTATTGATAGTCCATATCTCGGAAACTATAAGAGATAATGCAATTTCGCAACCGGCAATGAAATTAGCATGCCGAATATTACATGGAGTGTGAATTGGAACGAAATCGCCAATAGATAAGACCATTTTACAATTTGGGCCCAAGTTAGAAGCAGAGCCTAAGGTGTAAATTATCGATAGTCCATATCTCGGAAACTATAAGAGATGATGCAATTTGGCAACCGGCAATATAATTAGCATGCCGAATATTACTTGGAATGTGAATTGGAACTAAATCGCCAATGGATAAGACCATTTTACAATTTGGGCCCAAGTTAGAAGCAGAGCCTAAGGTGTAAATTATCGATAGTCCATATCTCGGAAACTATAAGAGATAATGCAATTTGGCAACCGGCAATGTAATTAGCATGCCGAATATTACTTGGAATGTGAATTGGAACGAAATCGCCAATAGATAAGACAATTTTACAATTTGGGCCCAAGTTAGAAGCAGAGCCTAAGGTGTAAATTATCGATAGTCCATATCTCGGAAACTATAAGAGATAATGCAATTTGGCAACCGGCAATGTAATTAGCATGCCGAATATTACTTGGAATGTGAATTGGAACGAAATCGCCAATAGATAAGACCATTTTACAATTTGGGCCCAAGTTAGAAGCAGAGCCTAAGGTGTAAATTATCGATAGTCCATATCTCGGAAACTATAAGAGATAATGCAATTTGGCAACCGGCAATGTAATTAGCATGCCGAATATTACTTGGAATGTGAATTGGAACGAAATCGCCAATAGATAAGACCATTTTACAATTTGGGCCCAAGTTAGAAGCAGAGCCTAAGGTGTAAATTATCGATAGTCCATATCTCGGAAACTATAAGAGATAATGCAATTTGGCAACCGGCAATGTAATTAGCATGCCGAATATTACTTGGAATGTGAATTGCAACGAAATCGCCAATAGATAAGACAATTTTACAATTTGGGCCCAAGTTAGAAGCAGAGCCTAAGGTGTAAATTATCGATAGTCCATATCTCGGAAACTATAAGAGATAATGCAATTTGGCAACCGGCAATGTAATTAGCATGCCGAATATTACTTGGAGTGTGAATTGGAACGAAATCGCCAATAGATAAGACCATTTTACAATTTGGGCCCAAGTTAGAAGCAGAGCCTAAGGTGTAAATTATCGATAGTCCATATCTCGGAAACTATAAGAGATAATGCAATTTGGCAACCGGCAATGTAATTAGCATGCCGAATATTACTTGGAATGTGAATTGGAACGAAATCGCCAATAGATAAGACCATTTTACAATTTGGGCCCAAGTTAGAAGCAGAGCCTAAGGTGTAAATTATCGATAGTCCATATCTCGGAAACTATAAGAGATAATGCAATTTGGCAACCGGCAATATAATTAGCATGCCGAATATTACTTGGAATGTGAATTGGAACGAATTCGCCAATAGATAAGACCATTTTACAATTTGGGCCCAAGTTAGAAGCAGAGCCTAAGGTGTAAATTATCGATAGTCCATATCTCGGAAACTATAAGAGATAATGCAATTTGGCAACCGGCAATGTAATTAGCATCCCGAATATTACTTGGAATGTGAATTGGAACGAAATCGCCAATAGATAAGACCATTTTACAATTTGGGCCCAAGTTAGAAGCAGAGCCTAAGGTGTAAATTATCGATAGTCCATAACTCGGAAACTATAAGAGATAATGCAATTTGGCAACCGGCAATGTAATTAGCATGCCGAATATTACTTGGAATGTGAATTGGAACGAAATCGCCAATAGATAAGACCATTTTACAATTTGGGCCCAAGTTAGAAGCAGAGCCTAAGGTGTAAATTATTGATAGTCCATATCTCGGAAACTATAAGAGATAATGCAATTTCGCAACCGGCAATGTAATTAGCATGCCGAATATCACTTGGAATGTGAATTGGGACGAAATCGCCAATAGATAAGACCATTTTACAATTTGGGCACAAGTTAGAAGCAGAGCCTAAGATGTAAATTATCGATAGTCCATATCTCGGAAACTATAAGAGATAATGCAATTTGGCAACCGGCAATGTAATTAGCATGCCGAATATTACTTGGAATGTGAATTGGAACGAAATCGCCAATAGATAAGACCATTTTACAATTTGGGAGCAAGTTAGAAGCAGAGCCTAAGGTGTAAATAATCGATAGTCCATATCTCGGAAACTATAAGAGATAATGCAATTTGGCAACCGGCAATGTAATTAGCATGCCGAATATTACTTGGAATGTGAATTGGAACGAAATCGCCAATAGATAAGACCATTTTACAATTTGGGCCCAAGTTAGAAGCAGAGCCTAAGGTGTAAATTATCGATAGTCCATATCTCGGAAACTATAAGAGATAATGCAATTTGGCAACCGGCAATGTAATTAGCATGCCGAATATTACTTGGAATGTGAATTGGAACGAAATCGCCAATAGATAAGACCATTTTACAATTTGGGCCCAAGTTAGAAGCAGAGCCTAAGGTGTAAATTATCGATAGTCCATATCTCGGAAACTATAAGAGATAATGCAATTTGGCAACCGGCAATGTAATTAGCATGCCGAATATTACTTGGAATGTGAATTGGAACGAAATCGCCAATAGATAAGACCATTTTACAATTTGGGCCCAAGTTAGAAGCAGAGCCTATGGTGTAAATTATCGATAGTCCATATCTCGGAAACTATAAGAGATAATGCAATTTGGCAACCGGCAATGTAATTAGCATGCCGAATATTACTTGGAATGTGAATTGGAACGAAATCGCCAATAGATAAGACCATTTTACAATTTGGGCCCAAGTTAGAAGCAGAGCCTAGGTGTAAATTATTGATAGTCCATATCTCGGAAACTATAAGAGATAATGCAATTTCGCAACCGGCAATGTAATTAGCATGCCGAATATCACTTGGAATGTGAATTGGGACGAAATCGCCAATAGATAAGACCATTTTACAATTTGGGCCCAAGTTAGAAGCAGAGCCTAAGGTGTAAATTATCGATAGTCCATATCTCGGAAACTATAAGAGATAATGCAATTTGGCAACCGGCAATGTAATTAGCATGCCGAATATTACTTGGAATGTGAATTGGAACGAAATCGCCAATAGATAAGACCATTTTACAATTTGGGCCCAAGTTAGAAGCAGAGCCTAGGTGTAAATTATTGATAGTCCATATCTCGGAAACTATAAGAGATAATGCAATTTCGCAACCGGCAATGTAATTAGCATGCCGAATATCACTTGGAGTGTGAATTGGAACGAAATCGCCAATAGATAAGACCATTTTACAATTTGGGCCCAAGTTAGAAGCAGAGCCTAAGGTGTAAATTATCGATAGTCCATATCTCGGAAACTATAAGAGATAATGCAATTTGGCAACCGGCAATGTAATTAGCATGCCGAATATTACTTGGAATGTGAATTGGAACGAAATCGCCAATAGATAAGACCATTTTACAATTTGGGCCCAAGTTAGAAGCAGAGCCTAAGGTGTAAATTATCGATAGTCCATATCTCGGAAACTATAAGAGATAATGCAATTTGGCAACCGGCAATATAATTAGCATGCCGAATATTACTTGGAATGTGAATTGGAACGAATTCGCCAATAGATAAGACCATTTTACAATTTGGGCCCAAGTTAGAAGCAGAGCCTAAGGTGTAAATTATCGATAGTCCATATCTCGGAAACTATAAGAGATAATGCAATTTGGCAACCGGCAATGTAATTAGCATCCCGAATATTACTTGGAATGTGAATTGGAACGAAATCGCCAATAGATAAGACCATTTTACAATTTGGGCCCAAGTTAGAAGCAGAGCCTAAGGTGTAAATTATCGATAGTCCATAACTCGGAAACTATAAGAGATAATGCAATTTGGCAACCGGCAATGTAATTAGCATGCCGAATATTACTTGGAATGTGAATTGGAACGAAATCGCCAATAGATAAGACCATTTTACAATTTGGGCCCAAGTTAGAAGCAGAGCCTAAGGTGTAAATTATTGATAGTCCATATCTCGGAAACTATAAGAGATAATGCAATTTCGCAACCGGCAATGTAATTAGCATGCCGAATATCACTTGGAATGTGAATTGGGACGAAATCGCCAATAGATAAGACCATTTTACAATTTGGGCACAAGTTAGAAGCAGAGCCTAAGGTGTAAATTATCGATAGTCCATATCTCGGAAACTATAAGAGATAATGCAATTTGGCAACCGGCAATGTAATTAGCATGCCGAATATTACTTGGAATGTGAATTGGAACGAAATCGCCAATAGATAAGACCATTTTACAATTTGGGCCCAAGTTAGAAGCAGAGCCTAAGGTGTAAATTATTAATAGTCCATATCTCGGAAACTATAAGAGATAATGCAATTTCGCAACCGGCAATGAAATTAGCATGCCGAATATTACATGGAGTGTGAATTGGAACGAAATCGCCAATAGATAAGACCATTTTACAATTTGGGCCCAAGTTAGAAGCAGAGCCTAAGGTGTAAATTATCGATAGTCCATATCTCGGAAACTATAAGAGATGATGCAATTTGGCAACCGGCAATATAATTAGCATGCCGAATATTACTTGGAATGTGAATTGGAACTAAATCGCCAATGGATAAGACCATTTTACAATTTGGGCCCAAGTTAGAAGCAGAGCCTAAGGTGTAAATTATCGATAGTCCATATCTCGGAAACTATAAGAGATAATGCAATTTGGCAACCGGCAATGTAATTAGCATGCCGAATATTACTTGGAATGTGAATTGGAACGAAATCGCCAATAGATAAGACCATTTTACAATTTGGGCCCAAGTTAGAAGCAGAGCCTAAGGTGTAAATTATCGATAGTCCATATCTCGGAAACTATAAGAGATAATGCAATTTGGCAACCGGCAATGTAATTAGCATGCCGAATATTACTTGGAATGTGAATTGGAACGAAATCGCCAATAGATAAGACCATTTTACAATTTGGGCCCAAGTTAGAAGCAGAGCCTAAGGTGTAAATTATTGATAGTCCATATCTCGGAAACTATAAGAGATGATGCAATTTGGCAACCGGCAATATAATTAGCATGCCGAATATTACTTGGAATGTGAATTGGAACTAAATCGCCAATGGATAAGACCATTTTACAATTTGGGCCCAAGTTAGAAGCAGAGCCTAAGGTGTAAATTATCGATAGTCCATATCTCGGAAACTATAAGAGATAATGCAATTTGGCAACCGGCAATGTAATTAGCATGCCGAATATTACTTGGAGTCTGAATTGGAACGAAATCGCCAATAGATAAGACCATTTTACAATTTGGGCCCAAGTTAGAAGCAGAGCCTAAGGTGTAAATTATCGATAGTCCATATCTCGGAAACTATAAGAGATAATGCAATTTGGCAACCGGCAATGTAATTAGCATGCCGAATATTACTTGGAATGTGAATTGGAACGAAATCGCCAATAGATAAGACCATTTTACAATTTGGACCCAAGTTAGAAGCAGAGCCTAAGGTGTAAATTATCGATAGTCCATATCTCGGAAACTATAAGAGATAATGCAATTTGGCAACCGGCAATGTAATTAGCATGCCGAATATTACTTGGAATGTGAATTGGAACGAAATCGCCAATAGATAAGACCATTTTACAATTTGGGCCCAAGTTAGAAGCAGAGCCTAAGGTGTAAATTATTGATAGTCCATATCTCGGAAACTATAAGAGATAATGCAATTTCGCAACCGGCAATGAAATTAGCATGCCGAATATTACATGGAGTGTGAATTGGAACGAAATCGCCAATAGATAAGACCATTTTACAATTTGGGCCCAAGTTAGAAGCAGAGCCTAAGGTGTAAATTATCGATAGTCCATATCTCGGAAACTATAAGAGATGATGCAATTTGGCAACCGGCAATATAATTAGCATGCCGAATATTACTTGGAATGTGAATTGGAACTAAATCGCCAATGGATAAGACCATTTTACAATTTGGGCCCAAGTTAGAAGCAGAGCCTAAGGTGTAAATTATCGATAGTCCATATCTCGGAAACTATAAGAGATAATGCAATTTGGCAACCGGCAATGTAATTAGCATGCCGAATATTACTTGGAATGTGAATTGGAACGAAATCGCCAATAGATAAGACAATTTTACAATTTGGGCCCAAGTTAGAAGCAGAGCCTAAGGTGTAAATTATCGATAGTCCATATCTCGGAAACTATAAGAGATAATGCAATTTGGCAACCGGCAATGTAATTAGCATGCCGAATATTACTTGGAATGTGAATTGGAACGAAATCGCCAATAGATAAGACCATTTTACAATTTGGGCCCAAGTTAGAAGCAGAGCCTAAGGTGTAAATTATCGATAGTCCATATCTCGGAAACTATAAGAGATAATGCAATTTGGCAACCGGCAATGTAATTAGCATGCCGAATATTACTTGGAATGTGAATTGGAACGAAATCGCCAATAGATAAGACCATTTTACAATTTGGGCCCAAGTTAGAAGCAGAGCCTAAGGTGTAAATTATCGATAGTCCATATCTCGGAAACTATAAGAGATAATGCAATTTGGCAACCGGCAATGTAATTAGCATGCCGAATATTACTTGGAATGTGAATTGCAACGAAATCGCCAATAGATAAGACAATTTTACAATTTGGGCCCAAGTTAGAAGCAGAGCCTAAGGTGTAAATTATCGATAGTCCATATCTCGGAAACTATAAGAGATAATGCAATTTGGCAACCGGCAATGTAATTAGCATGCCGAATATTACTTGGAGTGTGAATTGGAACGAAATCGCCAATAGATAAGACCATTTTACAATTTGGGCCCAAGTTAGAAGCAGAGCCTAAGGTGTAAATTATCGATAGTCCATATCTCGGAAACTATAAGAGATAATGCAATTTGGCAACCGGCAATGTAATTAGCATGCCGAATATTACTTGGAATGTGAATTGGAACGAAATCGCCAATAGATAAGACCATTTTACAATTTGGGCCCAAGTTAGAAGCAGAGCCTAAGGTGTAAATTATCGATAGTCCATATCTCGGAAACTATAAGAGATAATGCAATTTGGCAACCGGCAATATAATTAGCATGCCGAATATTACTTGGAATGTGAATTGGAACGAATTCGCCAATAGATAAGACCATTTTACAATTTGGGCCCAAGTTAGAAGCAGAGCCTAAGGTGTAAATTATCGATAGTCCATATCTCGGAAACTATAAGAGATAATGCAATTTGGCAACCGGCAATGTAATTAGCATCCCGAATATTACTTGGAATGTGAATTGGAACGAAATCGCCAATAGATAAGACCATTTTACAATTTGGGCCCAAGTTAGAAGCAGAGCCTAAGGTGTAAATTATCGATAGTCCATAACTCGGAAACTATAAGAGATAATGCAATTTGGCAACCGGCAATGTAATTAGCATGCCGAATATTACTTGGAATGTGAATTGGAACGAAATCGCCAATAGATAAGACCATTTTACAATTTGGGCCCAAGTTAGAAGCAGAGCCTAAGGTGTAAATTATTGATAGTCCATATCTCGGAAACTATAAGAGATAATGCAATTTCGCAACCGGCAATGTAATTAGCATGCCGAATATCACTTGGAATGTGAATTGGGACGAAATCGCCAATAGATAAGACCATTTTACAATTTGGGCACAAGTTAGAAGCAGAGCCTAAGATGTAAATTATCGATAGTCCATATCTCGGAAACTATAAGAGATAATGCAATTTGGCAACCGGCAATGTAATTAGCATGCCGAATATTACTTGGAATGTGAATTGGAACGAAATCGCCAATAGATAAGACCATTTTACAATTTGGGAGCAAGTTAGAAGCAGAGCCTAAGGTGTAAATAATCGATAGTCCATATCTCGGAAACTATAAGAGATAATGCAATTTGGCAACCGGCAATGTAATTAGCATGCCGAATATTACTTGGAATGTGAATTGGAACGAAATCGCCAATAGATAAGACCATTTTACAATTTGGGCCCAAGTTAGAAGCAGAGCCTAAGGTGTAAATTATCGATAGTCCATATCTCGGAAACTATAAGAGATAATGCAATTTGGCAACCGGCAATGTAATTAGCATGCCGAATATTACTTGGAATGTGAATTGGAACGAAATCGCCAATAGATAAGACCATTTTACAATTTGGGCCCAAGTTAGAAGCAGAGCCTAAGGTGTAAATTATCGATAGTCCATATCTCGGAAACTATAAGAGATAATGCAATTTGGCAACCGGCAATGTAATTAGCATGCCGAATATTACTTGGAATGTGAATTGGAACGAAATCGCCAATAGATAAGACCATTTTACAATTTGGGCCCAAGTTAGAAGCAGAGCCTATGGTGTAAATTATCGATAGTCCATATCTCGGAAACTATAAGAGATAATGCAATTTGGCAACCGGCAATGTAATTAGCATGCCGAATATTACTTGGAATGTGAATTGGAACGAAATCGCCAATAGATAAGACCATTTTACAATTTGGGCCCAAGTTAGAAGCAGAGCCTAGGTGTAAATTATTGATAGTCCATATCTCGGAAACTATAAGAGATAATGCAATTTCGCAACCGGCAATGTAATTAGCATGCCGAATATCACTTGGAATGTGAATTGGGACGAAATCGCCAATAGATAAGACCATTTTACAATTTGGGCCCAAGTTAGAAGCAGAGCCTAAGGTGTAAATTATCGATAGTCCATATCTCGGAAACTATAAGAGATAATGCAATTTGGCAACCGGCAATGTAATTAGCATGCCGAATATTACTTGGAATGTGAATTGGAACGAAATCGCCAATAGATAAGACCATTTTACAATTTGGGCCCAAGTTAGAAGCAGAGCCTAAGGTGTAAATTATTGATAGTCCATATCTCGGAAACTATAAGAGATAATGCAATTTCGCAACCGGCAATGTAATTAGCATGCCGAATATTACTTGGAGTGTGAATTGGAACGAAATCGCCAATAGATAAGACCATTTTACAATTTGGGCCCAAGTTAGAAGCAGAGCCTAAGGTGTAAATTATCGATAGTCCATATCTCGGAAACTATAAGAGATAATGCAATTTGGCAACCGGCAATGTAATTAGCATGCCGAATATTACTTGGAATGTGAATTGGAACGAAATCGCCAATAGATAAGACCATTTTACAATTTGGGCCCAAGTTAGAAGCAGAGCCTAAGGTGTAAATTATCGATAGTCCATATCTCGGAAACTATAAGAGATAATGCAATTTGGCAACCGGCAATATAATTAGCATGCCGAATATTACTTGGAATGTGAATTGGAACGAATTCGCCAATAGATAAGACCATTTTACAATTTGGGCCCAAGTTAGAAGCAGAGCCTAAGGTGTAAATTATCGATAGTCCATATCTCGGAAACTATAAGAGATAATGCAATTTGGCAACCGGCAATGTAATTAGCATCCCGAATATTACTTGGAATGTGAATTGGAACGAAATCGCCAATAGATAAGACCATTTTACAATTTGGGCCCAAGTTAGAAGCAGAGCCTAAGGTGTAAATTATCGATAGTCCATAACTCGGAAACTATAAGAGATAATGCAATTTGGCAACCGGCAATGTAATTAGCATGCCGAATATTACTTGGAATGTGAATTGGAACGAAATCGCCAATAGATAAGACCATTTTACAATTTGGGCCCAAGTTAGAAGCAGAGCCTAAGGTGTAAATTATTGATAGTCCATATCTCGGAAACTATAAGAGATAATGCAATTTCGCAACCGGCAATGTAATTAGCATGCCGAATATCACTTGGAATGTGAATTGGGACGAAATCGCCAATAGATAAGACCATTTTACAATTTGGGCACAAGTTAGAAGCAGAGCCTAAGGTGTAAATTATCGATAGTCCATATCTCGGAAACTATAAGAGATAATGCAATTTGGCAACCGGCAATGTAATTAGCATGCCGAATATTACTTGGAATGTGAATTGGAACGAAATCGCCAATAGATAAGACCATTTTACAATTTGGGAGCAAGTTAGAAGCAGAGCCTAAGGTGTAAATAATCGATAGTCCATATCTCGGAAACTATAAGAGATAATGCAATTTGGCAACCGGCAATGTAATTAGCATGCCGAATATTACTTGGAATGTGAATTGGAACGAAATCGCCAATAGATAAGACCATTTTACAATTTGGGCCCAAGTTAGAAGCAGAGCCTAAGGTGTAAATTATCGATAGTCCATATCTCGGAAACTATAAGAGATAATGCAATTTGGCAACCGGCAATGTAATTAGCATGCCGAATATTACTTGGAATGTGAATTGGAACGAAATCGCCAATAGATAAGACCATTTTACAATTTGGGCCCAAGTTAGAAGCAGAGCCTAAGGTGTAAATTATCGATAGTCCATATCTCAGAAACTATAAGAGATAATGCAATTTGGCAACCGGCAATGTAATTAGCATGCCGAATATTACTTGGAATGTGAATTGGAACGAAATCGCCAATAGATAAGACCATTTTACAATTTGGGCCCAAGTTAGAAGCAGAGCCTATGGTGTAAATTATCGATAGTCCATATCTCGGAAACTATAAGAGATAATGCAATTTGGCAACCGGCAATGTAATTAGCATGCCGAATATTACTTGGAATGTGAATTGGAACGAAATCGCCAATAGATAAGACCATTTTACAATTTGGGCCCAAGTTAGAAGCAGAGCCTAGGTGTAAATTATTGATAGTCCATATCTCGGAAACTATAAGAGATAATGCAATTTCGCAACCGGCAATGTAATTAGCATGCCGAATATCACTTGGAATGTGAATTGGGACGAAATCGCCAATAGATAAGACCATTTTACAATTTGGGCCCAAGTTAGAAGCAGAGCCTAAGGTGTAAATTATTGATAGTCCATATCTCGGAAACTATAAGAGATAATGCAATTTGGCAACCGGCAATGTAATTAGCATGCCGAATATTACTTGGAATGTGAATTGGAACGAAATCGCCAATAGATAAGACCATTTTACAATTTGGGCCCAAGTTAGAAGCAGAGCCTAAGGTGTAAATTATTGATAGTCCATATCTCGGAAACTATAAGAGATAATGCAATTTGGCAACCGGCAATGTAATTAGCATGCCGAATATTACTTGGAATGTGAATTGGAACGAAATCGCCAATAGATAAGACCATTTTACAATTTGGGCCCAAGTTAGAAGCAGAGCCTAAGGTGTAAATTATTGATAGTCCATATCTCGGAAACTATAAGAGATAATGCAATTTGGCAACCGGCAATGTAATTAGCATGCCGAATATTACTTGGAATGTGAATTGGAACGAAATCGCCAATAGGTAAGACCATTTTACAATTTGGGCCCAAGTTAGAAGCAGAGCCTAAGGTGTAAATTATCGATAGTCCATATCTCGGAAACTATAAGAGATAATTCAATTTGGCAACCGGCAATGTAATTAGCATGCCGAATATTACTTGGAATGTGAATTGGAACGAAATCGCCAATAGATAAGACCATTTTACAATTTGGGCCCAAGTTAGAAGCAGAGCCTAAGGTGTAAATTATCGATAGTCCATATCTCGGAAACTATAAGAGATAATGCAATTTGGCAACCGGCAATGTAATTAGCATGCCGAATATTACTTGGAATGTGAATTGGAACGAAATCGCCAATAGATAAGACCATTTTACAATTTGGGCCCAAGTTAGAAGCAGAGCCTAAGGTGTAAATTATCGATAGTCCATATCTCGGAAACTATGAGAGATAATGCAATTTGGCAACCGGCAATGTAATTAGCATGCCGAATATTACTTGGAATGTGAATTGGAACGAAATCGCCAATAGATAAGACCATTTTACAATTTGGGCCCAAGTTAGAAGCAGAGCCTAAGGTGTAAATTATCGATAGTCCATATCTCGGAAACTATAAGAGCTAATGCAATTTGGCAACCGGCAATGTAATTAGCATGCCGAATATTACTTGGAATGTGAATTGGAACGAAATCGCCAATAGATAAGACCATTTTACAATTTGGGCCCAAGTTAGAAGCAGAGCCTAAGGTGTAAATTATCGATAGTCCATATCTCGGAAACTATAAGAGATAATGCAATTTGGCAACCGGCAATGTAATTAGCATGCCGAATATTACTTGGAATGTGAATTGGAACGAAGTCGCCAATAGATAAGACCATTTTACAATTTGGGCCCAAGTTAGAAGCAGAGCCTATGGTGTAAATTATCGATAGTCCATATCTCGGAAACTATAAGAGATAATGCAATTTGGCAACCGGCAATGTAATTAGCATGCCGAATATTACTTGGAATGTGAATTGGAACGAAATCGCCAATAGATAAGACCATTTTACAATTTGGGCCCAAGTTAGAAGCAGAGCCTAAGGTGTAAATTATTGATAGCCCATATCTCGGAAACTATAAGAGATAATGCAATTTCGCAACCGGCAATGTAATTAGCATGCCGAATATCACTTGGAATGTGAATTGGGACGAAATCGCCAATAGATAAGACCATTTTACAATTTGGGCCCAAGTTAGAAGCAGAGCCTAAGGTGTAAATAATCGATAGTCCATATCTCGGAAACTATAAGAGATAATGCAATTTGGCAACCGGCAATGTAATTAGAATGCCGAATATTACTTGGAATGTGAATTGGAACGAAATCGCCAATAGATAAGACCATTTTACAATTTGGGAGCAAGTTAGAAGCAGAGCCTAAGGTGTAAATTATCGATAGTCCATATCTCGGAAACTATAAGAGATAATGCAATTTGGCAACCGGCAATGTAATTAGCATGCCGAATATTACTTGGAATGTGAATTGGAACGAAATCGCCAATAGATAAGACCATTTTACAATTTGGCCCCAAGTTAGAAGCAGAGCCTAAGGTGTAAATTATTGATAGTCCATATCTCGGAAACTATAAGAGATAATGCAATTTCGCAACCGGCAATGTAATTAGCATGCCGAATATTACTTGGAGTGTGAATTGGAACGAAATCGCCAATACGTAAGACCATTTTACAATTTGGGCCCAAGTTAGAAGCAGAGCCTAAGGTGTAAATTATCGATAGTCCATATCTCGGAAACTATAAGAGATAATGCAATTTGGCAACCGGCAATGTAATTAGCATGCCGAGTATTACTTGGAATGTGAATTGGAACGAAATCGCCAATAGATAAGACCATTTTACAATTTGGGCCCAAGTTAGAAGCAGAGCCTAAGGTGTAAATTATCGATAGTCCATATCTCGGAAACTATAAGAGATAATGCAATTTGGCAACCGGCAATGTAATTAGCATGCCGAATATTACTTGGAATGTGAATTGCAACGAAATCGCCAATAGATAAGACAATTTTACAATTTGGGCCCAAGTTAGAAGCAGAGCCTAAAGTGTAAATTATCGATAGTCCATATCTCGGAAACTATAAGAGATAATGCAATTTGGCAACCGGCAATGTAATTAGCATGCCGAATATTACTTGGAATGTGAATTGGAACGAAATCGCCAATAGATAAGACCATTTTACAATTTGGGCCCAAGTTAGAAGCAGAGCCTAAGGTGTAAATTATCGATAATCCATATCTCGGAAACTATAAGAGATAATTCAATTTGGCAACCGGCAATGTAATTAGCATGCCGAATATTACTTGGAATGTGAATTGGAACGAAATCGCCAAAAGATAAGACCATTTTACAATTTGGGCCCAAGTTAGAAGCAGAGCCTATGGTGTAAATTATCGATAGTCCATATCTCGGAAACTATAAGAGATAATGCAATTTGGCAACCGGCAATGTAATTAGCATGCCGAATATTACTTGGAGTCTGAATTGGAACGAAATCGCCAATAGATAAGACCATTTTACAATTTGGGCCCAAGTTAGAAGCAGAGCCTAAGGTGTAAATTATCGATAGTCCATATCTCGGAAACTATAAGAGATAATGCAATTTGGCAACCGGCAATGTAATTAGCATGCCGAATATTACTTGGAATGTGAATTGGAACGAAATCGCCAATAGATAAGACCATTTTACAATTTGGACCCAAGTTAGAAGCAGAGCCTAAGGTGTAAATTATCGATAGTCCATATCTCGGAAACTATAAGAGATAATGCAATTTGGCAACCGGCAATGTAATTAGCATGCCGAATATTACTTGGAATGTGAATTGGAACGAAATCGCCAATAGATAAGACCATTTTACAATTTGGGCCCAAGTTAGAAGCAGAGCCTAAGGTGTAAATTATTGATAGTCCATATCTCGGAAACTATAAGAGATAATGCAATTTCGCAACCGGCAATGAAATTAGCATGCCGAATATTACATGGAGTGTGAATTGGAACGAAATCGCCAATAGATAAGACCATTTTACAATTTGGGCCCAAGTTAGAAGCAGAGCCTAAGGTGTAAATTATCGATAGTCCATATCTCGGAAACTATAAGAGATGATGCAATTTGGCAACCGGCAATATAATTAGCATGCCGAATATTACTTGGAATGTGAATTGGAACGAAATCGCCAATAGATAAGACCATTTTACAATTTGGGCCCAAGTTAGAAGCAGAGCCTAAGGTGTAAATAATTGATAGTCCATATCTCGGAAACTATAAGAGATAATGCAATTTGGCAACCGGCAATGTAATTAGCATGCCGAATATTACTTGGAATGTGAATTGGAACGAAATCGCCAATAGATAAGACCATTTTACAATTTGGGCCCAAGTTAGAAGCAGAGCCTAAGGTGTAAATTATTGATAGTCCATATCTCGGAAACTATAAGAGATAATGCAATTTGGCAACCGGCAATGTAATTAGCATGCCGAATATTACTTGGAATGTGAATTGGAACGAAATCGCCAATAGGTAAGACCATTTTACAATTTGGGCCCAAGTTAGAAGCAGAGCCTAAGGTGTAAATTATCGATAGTCCATATCTCGGAAACTATAAGAGATAATTCAATTTGGCAACCGGCAATGTAATTAGCATGCCGAATATTACTTGGAATGTGAATTGGAACGAAATCGCCAATAGATAAGACCATTTTACAATTTGGGCCCAAGTTAGAAGCAGAGCCTAAGGTGTAAATTATCGATAGTCCATATCTCGGAAACTATAAGAGATAATGCAATTTGGCAACCGGCAATGTATTTAGTATGCCGAATATTACTTGGAATGTGAATTGGAACGAAATCGCCAATAGATAAGACCATTTTACAATTTGGGCCCAAGTTAGAAGCAGAGCCTAAGGTGTAAATTATCGATAGTCCATATCTCGGAAACTATAAGAGATAATGCAATTTGGCAACCGGCAATGTAATTAGCATGCCGAATATTACTTGGAATGTGAATTGGAACGAAATCGCCAATAGATAAGACCATTTTACAATTTGGGCCCAAGTTAGAAGCAGAGCCTAAGGTGTAAATTATTGATAGTCCATATCTCGGAAACTATAAGAGATAATGCAATTTCGCAACCGGCAATGTAATTAGCATGCCGAATATTACTTGGAGTGTGAATTGGAACGAAATCGCCAATAGATAAGACCATTTTACAATTTGGGCCCAAGTTAGAAGCAGAGCCTAAGGTGTAAATTATCGATAGTCCATATCTCGGAAACTATAAGAGATAATGCAATTTGGCAACCGGCAATGTAATTAGCATGCCGAATATTACTTGGAATGTGAATTGGAACGAAATCGCCAATAGATAAGACCATTTTACAATTTGGGCCCAAGTTAGAAGCAGAGCCTAAGGTGTAAATTATCGATAGTCCATATCTCGGAAACTATAAGAGATAATGCAATTTGGCAACCGGCAATATAATTAGCATGCCGAATATTACTTGGAATGTGAATTGGAACGAATTCGCCAATAGATAAGACCATTTTACAATTTGGGCCCAAGTTAGAAGCAGAGCCTAAGGTGTAAATTATCGATAGTCCATATCTCGGAAACTATAAGAGATAATGCAATTTGGCAACCGGCAATGTAATTAGCATCCCGAATATTACTTGGAATGTGAATTGGAACGAAATCGCCAATAGATAAGACCATTTTACAATTTGGGCCCAAGTTAGAAGCAGAGCCTAAGGTGTAAATTATCGATAGTCCATAACTCGGAAACTATAAGAGATAATGCAATTTGGCAACCGGCAATGTAATTAGCATGCCGAATATTACTTGGAATGTGAATTGGAACGAAATCGCCAATAGATAAGACCATTTTACAATTTGGGCCCAAGTTAGAAGCAGAGCCTAAGGTGTAAATTATTGATAGTCCATATCTCGGAAACTATAAGAGATAATGCAATTTCGCAACCGGCAATGTAATTAGCATGCCGAATATCACTTGGAATGTGAATTGGGACGAAATCGCCAATAGATAAGACCATTTTACAATTTGGGCACAAGTTAGAAGCAGAGCCTAAGGTGTAAATTATCGATAGTCCATATCTCGGAAACTATAAGAGATAATGCAATTTGGCAACCGGCAATGTAATTAGCATGCCGAATATTACTTGGAATGTGAATTGGAACGAAATCGCCAATAGATAAGACCATTTTACAATTTGGGAGCAAGTTAGAAGCAGAGCCTAAGGTGTAAATAATCGATAGTCCATATCTCGGAAACTATAAGAGATAATGCAATTTGGCAACCGGCAATGTAATTAGCATGCCGAATATTACTTGGAATGTGAATTGGAACGAAATCGCCAATAGATAAGACCATTTTACAATTTGGGCCCAAGTTAGAAGCAGAGCCTAAGGTGTAAATTATCGATAGTCCATATCTCGGAAACTATAAGAGATAATGCAATTTGGCAACCGGCAATGTAATTAGCATGCCGAATATTACTTGGAATGTGAATTGGAACGAAATCGCCAATAGATAAGACCATTTTACAATTTGGGCCCAAGTTAGAAGCAGAGCCTAAGGTGTAAATTATCGATAGTCCATATCTCGGAAACTATAAGAGATAATGCAATTTGGCAACCGGCAATGTAATTAGCATGCCGAATATTACTTGGAATGTGAATTGGAACGAAATCGCCAATAGATAAGACCATTTTACAATTTGGGCCCAAGTTAGAAGCAGAGCCTATGGTGTAAATTATCGATAGTCCATATCTCGGAAACTATAAGAGATAATGCAATTTGGCAACCGGCAATGTAATTAGCATGCCGAATATTACTTGGAATGTGAATTGGAACGAAATCGCCAATAGATAAGACCATTTTACAATTTGGGCCCAAGTTAGAAGCAGAGCCTAGGTGTAAATTATTGATAGTCCATATCTCGGAAACTATAAGAGATAATGCAATTTCGCAACCGGCAATGTAATTAGCATGCCGAATATCACTTGGAATGTGAATTGGGACGAAATCGCCAATAGATAAGACCATTTTACAATTTGGGCCCAAGTTAGAAGCAGAGCCTAAGGTGTAAATTATTGATAGTCCATATCTCGGAAACTATAAGAGATAATGCAATTTGGCAACCGGCAATGTAATTAGCATGCCGAATATTACTTGGAATGTGAATTGGAACGAAATCGCCAATAGATAAGACCATTTTACAATTTGGGCCCAAGTTAGAAGCAGAGCCTAAGGTGTAAATTATTGATAGTCCATATCTCGGAAACTATAAGAGATAATGCAATTTGGCAACCGGCAATGTAATTAGCATGCCGAATATTACTTGGAATGTGAATTGGAACGAAATCGCCAATAGATAAGACCATTTTACAATTTGGGCCCAAGTTAGAAGCAGAGCCTAAGGTGTAAATTATTGATAGTCCATATCTCGGAAACTATAAGAGATAATGCAATTTGGCAACCGGCAATGTAATTAGCATGCCGAATATTACTTGGAATGTGAATTGGAACGAAATCGCCAATAGGTAAGACCATTTTACAATTTGGGCCCAAGTTAGAAGCAGAGCCTAAGGTGTAAATTATCGATAGTCCATATCTCGGAAACTATAAGAGATAATTCAATTTGGCAACCGGCAATGTAATTAGCATGCCGAATATTACTTGGAATGTGAATTGGAACGAAATCGCCAATAGATAAGACCATTTTACAATTTGGGCCCAAGTTAGAAGCAGAGCCTAAGGTGTAAATTATCGATAGTCCATATCTCGGAAACTATAAGAGATAATGCAATTTGGCAACCGGCAATGTAATTAGCATGCCGAATATTACTTGGAATGTGAATTGGAACGAAATCGCCAATAGATAAGACCATTTTACAATTTGGGCCCAAGTTAGAAGCAGAGCCTAAGGTGTAAATTATCGATAGTCCATATCTCGGAAACTATGAGAGATAATGCAATTTGGCAACCGGCAATGTAATTAGCATGCCGAATATTACTTGGAATGTGAATTGGAACGAAATCGCCAATAGATAAGACCATTTTACAATTTGGGCCCAAGTTAGAAGCAGAGCCTAAGGTGTAAATTATCGATAGTCCATATCTCGGAAACTATAAGAGATAATGCAATTTGGCAACCGGCAATGTAATTAGCATGCCGAATATTACTTGGAATGTGAATTGGAACGAAATCGCCAATAGATAAGACCATTTTACAATTTGGGCCCAAGTTAGAAGCAGAGCCTAAGGTGTAAATTATCGATAGTCCATATCTCGGAAACTATAAGAGATAATGCAATTTGGCAACCGGCAATGTAATTAGCATGCCGAATATTACTTGGAATGTGAATTGGAACGAAGTCGCCAATAGATAAGACCATTTTACAATTTGGGCCCAAGTTAGAAGCAGAGCCTATGGTGTAAATTATCGATAGTCCATATCTCGGAAACTATAAGAGATAATGCAATTTGGCAACCGGCAATGTAATTAGCATGCCGAATATTACTTGGAATGTGAATTGGAACGAAATCGCCAATAGATAAGACCATTTTACAATTTGGGCCCAAGTTAGAAGCAGAGCCTAAGGTGTAAATTATTGATAGCCCATATCTCGGAAACTATAAGAGATAATGCAATTTCGCAACCGGCAATGTAATTAGCATGCCGAATATCACTTGGAATGTGAATTGGGACGAAATCGCCAATAGATAAGACCATTTTACAATTTGGGCCCAAGTTAGAAGCAGAGCCTAAGGTGTAAATTATTGATAGCCCATATCTCGGAAACTATAAGAGATAATGCAATTTCGCAACCGGCAATGTAATTAGCATGCCGAATATCACTTGGAATGTGAATTGGGACGAAATCGCCAATAGATAAGACCATTTTACAATTTGGGCCCAAGTTAGAAGCAGAGCCTAAGGTGTAAATAATCGATAGTCCATATCTCGGAAACTATAAGAGATAATGCAATTTGGCAACCGGCAATGTAATTAGAATGCCGAATATTACTTGGAATGTGAATTGGAACGAAATCGCCAATAGATAAGACCATTTTACAATTTGGGAGCAAGTTAGAAGCAGAGCCTAAGGTGTAAATTATCGATAGTCCATATCTCGGAAACTATAAGAGATAATGCAATTTGGCAACCGGCAATGTAATTAGCATGCCGAATATTACTTGGAATGTGAATTGGAACGAAATCGCCAATAGATAAGACCATTTTACAATTTGGCCCCAAGTTAGAAGCAGAGCCTAAGGTGTAAATTATTGATAGTCCATATCTCGGAAACTATAAGAGATAATGCAATTTCGCAACCGGCAATGTAATTAGCATGCCGAATATTACTTGGAGTGTGAATTGGAACGAAATCGCCAATAGGTAAGACCATTTTACAATTTGGGCCCAAGTTAGAAGCAGAGAGGTTCGTCCATCGATCCTAAGGTGTAAATTATCGATAGTCCATATCTCGGAAACTATAAGAGATAATGCAATTTGGCAACCGGCAATGTAATTAGCATGCCGAATATTACTTGGAATGTGAATTGGAACGAAATCGCCAATAGATAAGACCATTTTACAATTTGGGCCCAAGTTAGAAGCAGAGCCTAAGGTGTAAATTATCGATAGTCCATATCTCGGAAACTATAAGAGATAATGCAATTTGGCAACCGGCAATGTAATTAGCATGCCGAATATTACTTGGAATGTGAATTGCAACGAAATCGCCAATAGATAAGACAATTTTACAATTTGGGCCCAAGTTAGAAGCAGAGCCTAAAGTGTAAATTATCGATAGTCCATATCTCGGAAACTATAAGAGATAATGCAATTTGGCAACCGGCAATGTAATTAGCATGCCGAATATTACTTGGAATGTGAATTGGAACGAAATCGCCAATAGATAAGACCATTTTACAATTTGGGCCCAAGTTAGAAGCAGAGCCTAAGGTGTAAATTATCGATAATCCATATCTCGGAAACTATAAGAGATAATTCAATTTGGCAACCGGCAATGTAATTAGCATGCCGAATATTACTTGGAATGTGAATTGGAACGAAATCGCCAAAAGATAAGACCATTTTACAATTTGGGCCCAAGTTAGAAGCAGAGCCTATGGTGTAAATTATCGATAGTCCATATCTCGGAAACTATAAGAGATAATGCAATTTGGCAACCGGCAATGTAATTAGCATGCCGAATATTACTTGGAGTCTGAATTGGAACGAAATCGCCAATAGATAAGACCATTTTACAATTTGGGCCCAAGTTAGAAGCAGAGCCTAAGGTGTAAATTATCGATAGTCCATATCTCGGAAACTATAAGAGATAATGCAATTTGGCAACCGGCAATGTAATTAGCATGCCGAATATTACTTGGAATGTGAATTGGAACGAAATCGCCAATAGATAAGACCATTTTACAATTTGGGCCCAAGTTAGAAGCAGAGCCTAAGGTGTAAATTATCGATAATCCATATCTCGGAAACTATAAGAGATAATTCAATTTGGCAACCGGCAATGTAATTAGCATGCCGAATATTACTTGGAATGTGAATTGGAACGAAATCGCCAAAAGATAAGACCATTTTACAATTTGGGCCCAAGTTAGAAGCAGAGCCTATGGTGTAAATTATCGATAGTCCATATCTCGGAAACTATAAGAGATAATGCAATTTGGCAACCGGCAATGTAATTAGCATGCCGAATATTACTTGGAGTCTGAATTGGAACGAAATCGCCAATAGATAAGACCATTTTACAATTTGGGCCCAAGTTAGAAGCAGAGCCTAAGGTGTAAATTATCGATAGTCCATATCTCGGAAACTATAAGAGATAATGCAATTTGGCAACCGGCAATGTAATTAGCATGCCGAATATTACTTGGAATGTGAATTGGAACGAAATCGCCAATAGATAAGACCATTTTACAATTTGGACCCAAGTTAGAAGCAGAGCCTAAGGTGTAAATTATCGATAGTCCATATCTCGGAAACTATAAGAGATAATGCAATTTGGCAACCGGCAATGTAATTAGCATGCCGAATATTACTTGGAATGTGAATTGGAACGAAATCGCCAATAGATAAGACCATTTTACAATTTGGGCCCAAGTTAGAAGCAGAGCCTAAGGTGTAAATTATTGATAGTCCATATCTCGGAAACTATAAGAGATAATGCAATTTCGCAACCGGCAATGAAATTAGCATGCCGAATATTACATGGAGTGTGAATTGGAACGAAATCGCCAATAGATAAGACCATTTTACAATTTGGGCCCAAGTTAGAAGCAGAGCCTAAGGTGTAAATTATCGATAGTCCATATCTCGGAAACTATAAGAGATGATGCAATTTGGCAACCGGCAATATAATTAGCATGCCGAATATTACTTGGAATGTGAATTGGAACGAAACCGCCAATGGATAAGACCATTTTACAATTTGGGCCCAAGTTAGAAGCAGAGCCTAAGGTGTAAATTATCGATAGTCCATATCTCGGAAACTATAAGAGATAATGCAATTTGGCAACCGGCAATGTAATTAGCATGCCGAATATTACTTGGAATGTGAATTGGAACGAAATCGCCAATAGATAAGACCATTTTACAATTTGGGCCCAAGTTAGAAGCAGAGCCTAAGGTGTAAATTATCGATAGTCCATATCTCGGAAACTATAAGAGATAATGCAATTTGGCAACCGGCAATGTAATTAGCATGCCGAATATTACTTGGAATGTGAATTGGAACGAAATCGCCAATAGATAAGACCATTTTACAATTTGGGCCCAAGTTAGAAGCAGAGCCTAAGGTGTAAATTATTGATAGTCCATATCTCGGAAACTATAAGAGATAATGCAATTTCGCAACCGGCAATGTAATTAGCATGCCGAATATTACTTGGAATGTGAATTGGAACGAAATCGCCAATAGATAAGACCATTTTACAATTTGGGCCCAAGTTAGAAGCAGAGCCTAAGGTGTAAATTATCGATAGTCCATATCTCGGAAACTATAAGAGATAATGCAATTTGGCAACCGGCAATGTAATTAGCATGCCGAATATTACTTGGAATGTGAATTGCAACGAAATCGCCAATAGATAAGACAATTTTACAATTTGGGCCCAAGTTAGAAGCAGAGCCTAAGGTGTAAATTATCGATAGTCCATATCTCGGAAACTATAAGAGATAATGCAATTTGGCAACCGGCAATGTAATTAGCATGCCGAATATTACTTGGAATGTGAATTGGAACGAAATCGCCAATAGATAAGACCATTTTACAATTTGGGCCCAAGTTAGAAGCAGAGCCTAAGGTGTAAATTATCGATAGTCCATATCTCGGAAACTATAAGAGATAATGCAATTTGGCAACCGGCAATGTAATTAGCATGCCGAATATTACTTGGAATGTGAATTGGAACGAAATCGCCAATAGATAAGACCATTTTACAATTTGGGCCCAAGTTAGAAGCAGAGCCTAAGGTGTAAATTATCGATAGTCCATATCTCGGAAACTATAAGAGATAATGCAATTTGGCAACCGGCAATGTAATTAGCATGCCGAATATTACTTGGAATGTGAATTGGAACGAAATCGCCAATAGATAAGACCATTTTACAATTTGGGCCCAAGTTAGAAGCAGAGCCTAAGGTGTAAATTATTGATAGTCCATATCTCGGAAACTATAAGAGATAATGCAATTTCGCAACCGGCAATGTAATTAGCATGCCGAATATTACTTGGAGTGTGAATTGGAACGAAATCGCCAATAGATAAGACCATTTTACAATTTGGGCCCAAGTTAGAAGCAGAGCCTAAGGTGTAAATTATCGATAGTCCATATCTCGGAAACTATAAGAGATAATGCAATTTGGCAACCGGCAATGTAATTAGCATGCCGAATATTACTTGGAATGTGAATTGGAACGAAATCGCCAATAGATAAGACCATTTTACAATTTGGGCCCAAGTTAGAAGCAGAGCCTAAGGTGTAAATTATCGATAGTCCATATCTCGGAAACTATAAGAGATAATGCAATTTGGCAACCGGCAATATAATTAGCATGCCGAATATTACTTGGAATGTGAATTGGAACGAATTCGCCAATAGATAAGACCATTTTACAATTTGGGCCCAAGTTAGAAGCAGAGCCTAAGGTGTAAATTATCGATAGTCCATATCTCGGAAACTATAAGAGATAATGCAATTTGGCAACCGGCAGTGTAATTAGCATCCCGAATATTACTTGGAATGTGAATTGGAACGAAATCGCCAATAGATAAGACCATTTTACAATTTGGGCCCAAGTTAGAAGCAGAGCCTAAGGTGTAAATTATCGATAGTCCATAACTCGGAAACTATAAGAGATAATGCAATTTGGCAACCGGCAATGTAATTAGCATGCCGAATATTACTTGGAATGTGAATTGGAACGAAATCGCCAATAGATAAGACCATTTTACAATTTGGGCCCAAGTTAGAAGCAGAGCCTAAGGTGTAAATTATTGATAGTCCATATCTCGGAAACTATAAGAGATAATGCAATTTCGCAACCGGCAATGTAATTAGCATGCCGAATATCACTTGGAATGTGAATTGGGACGAAATCGCCAATAGATAAGACCATTTTACAATTTGGGCACAAGTTAGAAGCAGAGCCTAAGGTGTAAATTATCGATAGTCCATATCTCGGAAACTATAAGAGATAATGCAATTTGGCAACCGGCAATGTAATTAGAATGCCGAATATTACTTGGAATGTGAATTGGAACGAAATCGCCAATAGATAAGACCATTTTACAATTTGGGAGCAAGTTAGAAGCAGAGCCTAAGGTGTAAATAATCGATAGTCCATATCTCGGAAACTATAAGAGATAATGCAATTTGGCAACCGGCAATGTAATTAGCATGCCGAATATTACTTGGAATGTGAATTGGAACGAAATCGCCAATAGATAAGACCATTTTACAATTTGGGCCCAAGTTAGAAGCAGAGCCTAAGGTGTAAATTATCGATAGTCCATATCTCGGAAACTATAAGAGATAATGCAATTTGGCAACCGGCAATGTAATTAGCATGCCGAATATTACTTGGAATGTGAATTGGAACGAAATCGCCAATAGATAAGACCATTTTACAATTTGGGCCCAAGTTAGAAGCAGAGCCTAAGGTGTAAATTATCGATAGTCCATATCTCGGAAACTATAAGAGATAATGCAATTTGGCAACCGGCAATGTAATTAGCATGCCGAATATTACTTGGAATGTGACTTGCAACGAAATCGCCAATAGATAAGACAATTTTACAATTTGGGCCCAAGTTAGAAGCAGAGCCTAAGATGTAAATTATCGATAGTCCATATCTCGGAAACTATAAGAGATAATGCAATTTGGCAACCGGCAGTGTAATTAGCATGCCGAATATTACTTGGAATGTGAATTGGAACGAAATCGCCAATAGATAAGACCATTTTACAATTTGGGCCCAAGTTAGAAGCAGAGCCTAAGGTGTAAATTATCGATAGTCCATATCTCGGAAACTATAAGAGATAATGCAATTTCGCAACCGGCAATGTAATTAGCATGCCGAATATCACTTGGAATGTGAATTGGGACGAAATCGCCAATAGATAAGACCATTTTACAATTTGGGCCCAAGTTAGAAGCAGATCCTATGGTGTAAATTATCGATAGTCCATATCTCGGAAACTATAAGAGATAATGCAATTTGGCAACCGGCAATGTAATTAGCATGCCGAATATTACTTGGAATGTGAATTGGAACGAAATCGCCAATAGATAAGGCCATTTTACAATTTGGGCCCAAGTTAGAAGCAGAGCCTAAGGTGTAAATTATCGATAGTCCATATCTCGGAAACTATAAGAGATAATGCAATTTCGCAACCGGCAATGTAATTAGCATGCCGAATATCACTTGGAATGTGAATTGGGACGAAATCGCCAATATATAAGACCATTTTACAATTTGGGCCCAAGTTAGAAGCAGAGCCTAAGGTGTAAATTATCGATAGTCCATATCTCGGAAACTATAAGAGATAATGCAATTTGGCAACCGGCAATATAATTAGCATGCCGAATATTACTTGGAATGTGAATTGGAACGAAATCGCCAATAGATAAGACCATTTTACAATTTGGGCCCAAGTTAGAAGCAGAGCCTAAGGTGTAAATTATCGATAGTCCATATCTCGGAAACTATAAGAGATAATGCAATTTGGCAACCGGCAATGTAATTAGCATGCCGAATATTACTTGGAATGTAAATTGGAACGAAATCGCCAATAGATAATACCATTTTACAATTTGGGCCCAAGTTAGAAGCAGAGCCTAAGGTGTAAATTATCGATAGTCCATATCTCGGAAACTATAAGAGATAATGCAATTTCGCAACCGGCAATGTAATTAGCATGCCGAATATCACTTGGAATGTGAATTGGGACGAAATCGCCAATAGATAAGACCATTTTACAATTTGGGCCCAAGTTAGAAGCAGAGCCTAAGGTGTAAATTATCGATAGTCCATATCTCGGAAACTAAAAGAGATAATGCAATTTGGCAACCGGCAATGTAATTAGCATGCCGAATATTACTTGGAATGTGAATTAGAACGAAATCGCCAATAGATAAGACCATTTTACAATTTGGGCCCAAGTTAGAAGCAGAGCCTAAGGTGTAAATTATCGATAGTCCATATCTCGGAAACTATAAGAGATAATTCAATTTGGCAACCGGCAATGTAATTAGCATGCCGAATATTACTTGGAATGTGAATTGGAACGAAATCGCCAATAGATAAGACCATTTTACAATTTGGGCCCAAGTTAGAAGCAGAGCCTAAGGTGTAAATTATTGATAGTCCATATCTCGGAAACTATAAGAGATAATGCAATTTCGCAACCGGCAATGTAATTAGCATGCCGAATATTACTTGGAGTGTGAATTAGAACGAAATCGCCAATAGATAAGACCATTTTATAATTTGGGCCCAAGTTAGAAGCAGAGCCTAAGGTGTAAATTATCGATAGTCCATATCTCGGAAACTATAAGAGATAATGCAATTTGGCAACCGGCAATGTAATTAGCATGCCGAATATTACTTGGAATGTGAATTGGAACGAAATCGCCAATAGATAAGACCATTTTACAATTTGGGCCCAAGTTAGAAGCAGAGCCTAAGGTGTAAATTATCAATAGTCCATATCTCGGAAACTATAAGAGATAATGCAATTTGGCAACCGGCAATATAATTAGCATGCCGAATATTACTTGGAATGTGAATTGGAACGAAATCGCCAATAGATAAGACCATTTTACAATTTGGGCCCAAATTAGAAGCAGAGCCTAAGGTGTAAATTATCGATAGTCCATATCTCGGAAACTATAAGAGATAATGCAATTTGGCAACCGGCAATATAATTAGCATGCCGAATATTACTTGGAATGTGAATTGGAACGAAATCGCCAATAGATAAGACCATTTTACAATTTGGGCCCAAGTTAGAAGCAGAGCCTAAGGTGTAAATTATCGATAGTCCATATCTCGGAAACTATAAGAGATAATGCAATTTGGCAACCGGCAATGTAATTAGCATGCCGAATATTACTTGGAATGTGAATTGGAACGAAATCGCCAATAGATAAGACCATTTTACAATTTGGGCCCAAGTTAGAAGCAGAGCCTAAGGTGTAAATTATCGATAGTCCATATCTCGGAAACTATAAGAGATAATGCAATTTGGCAACCGGCAATGTAATTAGCATGCCGAATATTACTTGGAATGTGAATTGGAACGAAATCGCCAATAGATAAGGCCATTTTACAATTTGGGCCCAAGTTAGAAGCAGAGCCTAAGGTGTAAATTATTGATAGTCCATATCTCGGAAACTATAAGAGATAATGCAATTTCGCAACCGGCAATGTAATTAGCATGCCGAATATTACTTGGAATGTGAATTGGAACGAAATCGCCAATAGATAAGACCATTTTACAATTTGGGCCCAAGTTAGAAGCAGAGCCTAAGGTGTAAATTATCGATAGAACATATCTCGGAAACTATAAGAGATAATGCAATTTGGCAACCGGCAATGTAATTAGCATGCCGAATATTACTTGGAATGTGAATTGGAACGAAATCGCCAATAGATAAGACCATTTTACAATTTGGGCCCAAGTTAGAAGCAGAGCCTAAGGTGTAAATTATTGATAGTCCATATCTCGGAAACTATAAGAGATAATGCAATTTCGCAACCGGCAATGTAATTAGCATGCCGAATATTACTTGGAGTGTGAATTGGAACGAAATCGCCAATAGGTAAGACCATTTTACAATTTGGGCCCAAGTTAGAAGCAGAGCCTAAGGTGTAAATTATCGATAGTCCATATCTCGGAAACTATAAGAGATAATGCAATTTGGCAACCGGCAATGTAATTAGCATGCCGAATATTACTTGGAATGTGAATTGGAACGAAATCGCCAATAGATAAGACCATTTTACAATTTGGGCCCAAGTTAGAAGCAGAGCCTAAGGTGTAAATTATCGATAGTCCATATCTCGGAAACTATAAGAGATAATGCAATTTGGCAACCGGCAATGTAATTAGCATGCCGAATATTACTTGGAATGTGAATTGGAACGAAATCGCCAATAGATAAGACCATTTTACAATTTGGGCCCAAGTTAGATGCAGAGCCTAAGGTGTAAATAATCGATAGTCCATATCTCGGAAACTATAAGAGATAATGCAATTTGGCAACCGGCAATGTAATTAGCATGCCGAATATTACTTGGAATGTGACTTGCAACGAAATCGCCAATAGAAAAGACAATTTTACAATTTGGGCCCAAGTTAGAAGCAGAGCCTAAGGTGTAAATTATCGATAGTCCATATCTCGGAAACTATAAGAGATAATGCAATTTGGCAACCGGCAATGTAATTAGCATGCCGAATATTACTTGGAATGTGAATTGGAACGAAATCGCCAATAGATAAGACCATTTTACAATTTGGGCCCAAGTTAGAAGCAGAGCCTAAGGTGTAAATTATCGATAGTCCATATCTCGGAAACTATAAGAGATAATGCAATTTCGCAACCGGCAATGTAATTAGCATGCCGAATATCACTTGGAATGTGAATTGGGACGAAATCGCCAATAGATAAGACCATTTTACAATTTGGGCCCAAGTTAGAAGCAGAGCCTAAGGTGTAAATTATCGATAGTCCGTATCTCGGAAACTATAAGAGATAATGCAATTTGGCAACCGGCAATGTAATTAGCATGCCGAATATTACTTGGAATGTGAATTGGAACGAAATCGCCAATAGATAAGACCATTTTACAATTTGGGCCCAAGTTAGAAGCAGTGCCTAAGGTGTAAATTATCGATAGTCCATATCTCGGAAACTATAAGAGATAATGCAATTTGGCAACCGGCAATGTAATTAGCATGCCGAATATTACTTGGAATGTGAATTGGAACGAAATCGCCAATAGGTAAGACCATTTTACAATTTGGGCCCAAGTTAGAAGCAGAGCCTAAGGTGTAAATTATCGATAGTCCATATCTCGGAAACTATAAGAGATAATTCAATTTGGCAACCGGCAATGTAATTAGCATGCCGAATATTACTTGGAATGTGAATTGGAACGAAATCGCCAATAGGTAAGACCATTTTACAATTTGGGCCCAAGTTAGAAGCAGAGCCTAAGGTGTAAATTATCGATAGTCCATATCTCGGAAACTATAAGAGATAATTCAATTTGGCAACCGGCAATGTAATTAGCATGCCGAATATTACTTGGAATGTGAATTGGAACGAAATCGCCAATAGATAAGGCCATTTTACAATTTGGGCCCAAGTTAGAAGCAGAGCCTAAGGTGTAAATTATCGATAGTCCATATCTCGGAAACTATAAGAGATAATGCAATTTGGCAACCGGCAATGTAATTAGCATGCCGAATATTACTTGGAATGTGAATTGGAACGAAATCGCCAATAGATAAGACCATTTTACAATTTGGGCCCAAGTTAGAAGCAGAGCCTAAGGTGTAAATTATCGATAGTCCATATCTCGGAAACTATAAGAGATAATGCAATTTGGCAACCGGCAATGTAATTAGCATGCCGAATATTACTTGGAATGTGAATTGGAACGAAATCGCCAATAGATAAGACCATTTTACAATTTGGGCCCAAGTTAGAAGCAGAGCCTATGGTGTAAATTATCGATAGTCCATATATCGGAAACTATAAGAGATAATGCAATTTGGCAACCGGCAATGTAATTAGCATGCCGAATATTACTTGGAATGTGAATTGGAACGAAATCGCCAATAGATAAGACCATTTTACAATTTGGGCCCAAGTTAGAAGCAGAGCCTAAGGTGTAATTTATTGATAGTCCATATCTCGGAAACTATAAGAGATAATGCAATTTCGCAACCGGCAATGTAATTAGCATGCCGAATATCACTTGGAATGTGAATTGGGACGAAATCGCCAATAGATAAGACAATTTTACAATTTGGGCCCAAGTTAGAAGCAGAGCCTAAGGTGTAAATTATCGATAGTCCATATCTCGGAAACTATAAGAGATAATGCAATTTGGCAACCGGCAATGTAATTAGCATGCCGAATATTACTTGGAATGTGAATTGGAACGAAATCGCCAATAGATAAGACCATTTTACAATTTGGGCCCAAGTTAGAAGCAGAGCCTAAGGTGTAAATTATCGATAGTCCATATCTCGGAAACTATAAGAGATAATGCAATTTGGCAACCGGCAATGTAATTAGCATGCCGAATATTACTTGGAATGTGAATTGGAACGAAATCGCCAATAGATAAGACCATTTTACAATTTGGGCCCAAGTTAGAAGCAGAGCCTAAGGTGTAAATTATCGATAGTCCATATCTCGGAAACTATAAGAGATAATGCAATTTGGCAACCGGCAATGTAATTAGCATGCCGAATATTACTTGGAATGTGAATTGGAACGAAATCGCCAATAGATAAGACCATTTTACAATTTGGGCCCAAGTTAGAAGCAGAGCCTATGGTGTAAATTATCGATAGTCCATATCTCGGAAACTATAAGAGATAATGCAATTTGGCAACCGGCAATGTAATTAGCATGCCGAATATTACTTGGAATGTGAATTGGAACGAAATCGCCAATAGATAAGACCATTTTACAATTTGGGCCCAAGTTAGAAGCAGAGCCTAGGTGTAAATTATTGATAGTCCATATCTCGGAAACTATAAGAGATAATGCAATTTCGCAACCGGCAATGTAATTAGCATGCCGAATATCACTTGGAATGTGAATTGGGACGAAATCGCCAATAGATAAGACCATTTTACAATTTGGGCCCAAGTTAGAAGCAGAGCCTAAGGTGTAAATTATCGATAGTCCATATCTCGGAAACTATAAGAGATAATGCAATTTGGCAACCGGCAATGTAATTAGAATGCCGAATATTACTTGGAATGTGAATTGGAACGAAATCGCCAATAGATAAGACCATTTTACAATTTGGGAGCAAGTTAGAAGCAGAGCCTAAGGTGTAAATTATCGATAGTCCATATCTTGGAAACTATAAGAGATAATGCAATTTGGCAACCGGCAATGTAATTAGCATGCCGAATATTACTTGGAATGTGAATTGGAACGAAATCGCCAATAGATAAGACCATTTTACAATTTGGGCCCAAGTTAGAAGCAGAGCCTAAGGTGTAAATTATTGATAGTCCATATCTCGGAAACTATAAGAGATAATGCAATTTCGCAACCGGCAATGTAATTAGCATGCCGAATATTACTTGGAATGTGAATTGGAACGAAATCGCCAATAGATAAGACCATTTTACAATTTGGGCCCAAGTTAGAAGCAGAGCCTATGGTGTAAATTATCGATAGTCCATATCTCGGAAACTATAAGAGATAATGCAATTTGGCAACCGGCAATGTAATTAGCATGCCGAATATTACTTGGAATGTGAATTGGAACGAAATCGCCAATAGATAAGACCATTTTACAATTTGGGCCCAAGTTAGAAGCAGAGCCTAAGGTGTAAATTATTGATAGTCCATATCTCGGAAACTATAAGAGATAATGCAATTTGGCAACCGGCAATGTAATTAGCATGCCGAATATTACTTGGAATGTGAATTGGAACGAAATCGCCAATAGATAAGACCATTTTACAATTTGGGCCCAAGTTAGAAGCAGAGCCTAAGGTGTAAATTATTGATAGTCCATATCTCGGAAACTATAAGAGATAATGCAATTTGGCAACCGGCAATGTAATTAGCATGCCGAATATTACTTGGAATGTGAATTGGAACGAAATCGCCAATAGGTAAGACCATTTTACAATTTGGGCCCAAGTTAGAAGCAGAGCCTAAGGTGTAAATTATCGATAGTCCATATCTCGGAAACTATAAGAGATAATTCAATTTGGCAACCGGCAATGTAATTAGCATGCCGAATATTACTTGGAATGTGAATTGGAACGAAATCGCCAATAGATAAGACCATTTTACAATTTGGGCCCAAGTTAGAAGCAGAGCCTAAGGTGTAAATTATCGATAGTCCATATCTCGGAAACTATAAGAGATAATGCAATTTGGCAACCGGCAATGTAATTAGCATGCCGAATATTACTTGGAATGTGAATTGGAACGAAATCGCCAATAGATAAGACCATTTTACAATTTGGGCCCAAGTTAGAAGCAGAGCCTAAGGTGTAAATTATCGATAGTCCATATCTCGGAAACTATGAGAGATAATGCAATTTGGCAACCGGCAATGTAATTAGCATGCCGAATATTACTTGGAATGTGAATTGGAACGAAATCGCCAATAGATAAGACCATTTTACAATTTGGGCCCAAGTTAGAAGCAGAGCCTAAGGTGTAAATTATCGATAGTCCATATCTCGGAAACTATAAGAGATAATGCAATTTGGCAACCGGCAATGTAATTAGCATGCCGAATATTACTTGGAATGTGAATTGGAACGAAATCGCCAATAGATAAGACCATTTTACAATTTGGGCCCAAGTTAGAAGCAGAGCCTAAGGTGTAAATTATCGATAGTCCATATCTCGGAAACTATAAGAGATAATGCAATTTGGCAACCGGCAATGTAATTAGCATGCCGAATATTACTTGGAATGTGAATTGGAACGAAGTCGCCAATAGATAAGACCATTTTACAATTTGGGCCCAAGTTAGAAGCAGAGCCTATGGTGTAAATTATCGATAGTCCATATCTCGGAAACTATAAGAGATAATGCAATTTGGCAACCGGCAATGTAATTAGCATGCCGAATATTACTTGGAATGTGAATTGGAACGAAATCGCCAATAGATAAGACCATTTTACAATTTGGGCCCAAGTTAGAAGCAGAGCCTAAGGTGTAAATTATTGATAGCCCATATCTCGGAAACTATAAGAGATAATGCAATTTCGCAACCGGCAATGTAATTAGCATGCCGAATATCACTTGGAATGTGAATTGGGACGAAATCGCCAATAGATAAGACCATTTTACAATTTGGGCCCAAGTTAGAAGCAGAGCCTAAGGTGTAAATAATCGATAGTCCATATCTCGGAAACTATAAGAGATAATGCAATTTGGCAACCGGCAATGTAATTAGAATGCCGAATATTACTTGGAATGTGAATTGGAACGAAATCGCAAATAGATAAGACCATTTTACAATTTGGGAGCAAGTTAGAAGCAGAGCCTAAGGTGTAAATTATCGATAGTCCATATCTCGGAAACTATAAGAGATAATGCAATTTGGCAACCGGCAATGTAATTAGCATGCCGAATATTACTTGGAATGTGAATTGGAACGAAATCGCCAATAGATAAGACCATTTTACAATTTGGCCCCAAGTTAGAAGCAGAGCCTAAGGTGTAAATTATTGATAGTCCATATCTCGGAAACTATAAGAGATAATGCAATTTCGCAACCGGCAATGTAATTAGCATGCCGAATATTACTTGGAGTGTGAATTGGAACGAAATCGCCAATAGGTAAGACCATTTTACAATTTGGGCCCAAGTTAGAAGCAGAGCCTAAGGTGTAAATTATCGATAGTCCATATCTCGGAAACTATAAGAGATAATGCAATTTGGCAACCGGCAATGTAATTAGCATGCCGAATATTACTTGGAATGTGAATTGGAACGAAATCGCCAATAGATAAGACCATTTTACAATTTGGGCCCAAGTTAGAAGCAGAGCCTAAGGTGTAAATTATCGATAGTCCATATCTCGGAAACTATAAGAGATAATGCAATTTGGCAACCGGCAATGTAATTAGCATGCCGAATATTACTTGGAATGTGAATTGCAACGAAATCGCCAATAGATAAGACAATTTTACAATTTGGGCCCAAGTTAGAAGCAGAGCCTAAAGTGTAAATTATCGATAGTCCATATCTCGGAAACTATAAGAGATAATGCAATTTGGCAACCGGCAATGTAATTAGCATGCCGAATATTACTTGGAATGTGAATTGGAACGAAATCGCCAATAGATAAGACCATTTTACAATTTGGGCCCAAGTTAGAAGCAGAGCCTAAGGTGTAAATTATCGATAATCCATATCTCGGAAACTATAAGAGATAATTCAATTTGGCAACCGGCAATGTAATTAGCATGCCGAATATTACTTGGAATGTGAATTGGAACGAAATCGCCAAAAGATAAGACCATTTTACAATTTGGGCCCAAGTTAGAAGCAGAGCCTATGGTGTAAATTATCGATAGTCCATATCTCGGAAACTATAAGAGATAATGCAATTTGGCAACCGGCAATGTAATTAGCATGCCGAATATTACTTGGAGTCTGAATTGGAACGAAATCGCCAATAGATAAGACCATTTTACAATTTGGGCCCAAGTTAGAAGCAGAGCCTAAGGTGTAAATTATCGATAGTCCATATCTCGGAAACTATAAGAGATAATGCAATTTGGCAACCGGCAATGTAATTAGCATGCCGAATATTACTTGGAATGTGAATTGGAACGAAATCGCCAATAGATAAGACCATTTTACAATTTGGACCCAAGTTAGAAGCAGAGCCTAAGGTGTAAATTATCGATAGTCCATATCTCGGAAACTATAAGAGATAATGCAATTTGGCAACCGGCAATGTAATTAGCATGCCGAATATTACTTGGAATGTGAATTGGAACGAAATCGCCAATAGATAAGACCATTTTACAATTTGGGCCCAAGTTAGAAGCAGAGCCTAAGGTGTAAATTATTGATAGTCCATATCTCGGAAACTATAAGAGATAATGCAATTTCGCAACCGGCAATGAAATTAGCATGCCGAATATTACATGGAGTGTGAATTGGAACGAAATCGCCAATAGATAAGACCATTTTACAATTTGGGCCCAAGTTAGAAGCAGAGCCTAAGGTGTAAATTATCGATAGTCCATATCTCGGAAACTATAAGAGATGATGCAATTTGGCAACCTGCAATATAATTAGCATGCCGAATATTACTTGGAATGTGAATTGGAACGAAATCGCCAATGGATAAGACCATTTTACAATTTGGGCCCAAGTTAGAAGCAGAGCCTAAGGTGTAAATTATCGATAGTCCATATCTCGGAAACTATAAGAGATAATGCAATTTGGCAACCGGCAATGTAATTAGCATGCCGAATATTACTTGGAATGTGAATTGGAACGAAATCGCCAATAGATAAGACCATTTTACAATTTGGGCCCAAGTTAGAAGCAGAGCCTAAGGTGTAAATTATCGATAGTCCATATCTCGGAAACTATAAGAGATAATGCAATTTGGCAACCGGCAATGTAATTAGCATGCCGAATATTACTTGGAATGTGAATTGCAACGAAATCGCCAATAGATAAGACAATTTTACAATTTGGGCCCAAGTTAGAAGCAGAGCCTAAGGTGTAAATTATCGATAGTCCATATCTCGGAAACTATAAGAGATAATGCAATTTGGCAACCGGCAATGTAATTAGCATGCCGAATATTACTTGGAATGTGAATTGGAACGAAATCGCCAATAGATAAGACCATTTTACAATTTGGGCCCAAGTTAGAAGCAGAGCCTAAGGTGTAAATTATCGATAGTCCATATCTCGGAAACTATAAGAGATAATGCAATTTGGCAACCGGCAATGTAATTAGCATGCCGAATATTACTTGGAATGTGAATTGGAACGAAATCGCCAATAGATAAGACCATTTTACAATTTGGGCCCAAGTTAGAAGCAGAGCCTAAGGTGTAAATTATCGATAGTCCATATCTCGGAAACTATAAGAGATAATGCAATTTGGCAACCGGCAATGTAATTAGCATGCCGAATATTACTTGGAATGTGAATTGGAACGAAATCGCCAATAGATAAGACCATTTTACAATTTGGGCCCAAGTTAGAAGCAGAGCCTAAGGTGTAAATTATTGATAGTCCATATCTCGGAAACTATAAGAGGTAATGCAATTTCGCAACCGGCAATGTAATTAGCATGCCGAATATTACTTGGAATGTGAATTGGAACGAAATCGCCAATAGATAAGACCATTTTACAATTTGGGCCCAAGTTAGAAGCAGAGCCTAAGGTGTAAATTATCGATAGTCCATATCTCGGAAACTATAAGAGATAATGCAATTTGGCAACCGGCAATGTAATTAGCATGCCGAATATTACTTGGAATGTGAATTGGAACGAAATCGCCAATAGATAAGACCATTTTACAATTTGGGCCCAAGTTAGAAGCAGAGCCTAAGGTGTAAATTATTGATAGTCCATATCTCGGAAACTATAAGAGATAATGCAATTTCGCAACCGGCAATGTAATTAGCATGCCGAATATTACTTGGAGTGTGAATTGGAACGAAATCGCCAATAGATAAGACCATTTTACAATTTGGGCCCAAGTTAGAAGCAGAGCCTAAGGTGTAAATTATCGATAGTCCATATCTCGGAAACTATAAGAGATAATGCAATTTGGCAACCGGCAATGTAATTAGCATGCCGAATATTACTTGGAATGTGAATTGGAACGAAATCGCCAATAGATAAGACCATTTTACAATTTGGGCCCAAGTTAGAAGCAGAGCCTAAGGTGTAAATTATCGATAGTCCATATCTCGGAAACTATAAGAGATAATGCAATTTGGCAACCGGCAATATAATTAGCATGCCGAATATTACTTGGAATGTGAATTGGAACGAATTCGCCAATAGATAAGACCATTTTACAATTTGGGCCCAAGTTAGAAGCAGAGCCTAAGGTGTAAATTATCGATAGTCCATATCTCGGAAACTATAAGAGATAATGCAATTTGGCAACCGGCAATGTAATTAGCATCCCGAATATTACTTGGAATGTGAATTGGAACGAAATCGCCAATAGATAAGACCATTTTACAATTTGGGCCCAAGTTAGAAGCAGAGCCTAAGGTGTAAATTATCGATAGTCCATAACTCGGAAACTATAAGAGATAATGCAATTTGGCAACCGGCAATGTAATTAGCATGCCGAATATTACTTGGAATGTGAATTGGAACGAAATCGCCAATAGATAAGACCATTTTACAATTTGGGCCCAAGTTAGAAGCAGAGCCTAAGGTGTAAATTATTGATAGTCCATATCTCGGAAACTATAAGAGATAATGCAATTTCGCAACCGGCAATGTAATTAGCATGCCGAATATCACTTGGAATGTGAATTGGGACGAAATCGCCAATAGATAAGACCATTTTACAATTTGGGCACAAGTTAGAAGCAGAGCCTAAGGTGTAAATTATCGATAGTCCATATCTCGGAAACTATAAGAGATAATGCAATTTGGCAACCGGCAATGTAATTAGCATGCCGAATATTACTTGGAATGTGAATTGGAACGAAATCGCCAATAGATAAGACCATTTTACAATTTGGGAGCAAGTTAGAAGCAGAGCCTAAGGTGTAAATAATCGATAGTCCATATCTCGGAAACTATAAGAGATAATGCAATTTGGCAACCGGCAATGTAATTAGCATGCCGAATATTACTTGGAATGTGAATTGGAACGAAATCGCCAATAGATAAGACCATTTTACAATTTGGGCCCAAGTTAGAAGCAGAGCCTAAGGTGTAAATTATCGATAGTCCATATCTCGGAAACTATAAGAGATAATGCAATTTGGCAACCGGCAATGTAATTAGCATGCCGAATATTACTTGGAATGTGAATTGGAACGAAATCGCCAATAGATAAGACCATTTTACAATTTGGGCCCAAGTTAGAAGCAGAGCCTAAGGTGTAAATTATCGATAGTCCATATCTCGGAAACTATAAGAGATAATGCAATTTGGCAACCGGCAATGTAATTAGCATGCCGAATATTACTTGGAATGTGACTTGCAACGAAATCGCCAATAGATAAGACAATTTTACAATTTGGGCCCAAGTTAGAAGCAGAGCCTAAGGTGTAAATTATCGATAGTCCATATCTCGGAAACTATAAGAGATAATGCAATTTGGCAACCGGCAGTGTAATTAGCATGCCGAATATTACTTGGAATGTGAATTGGAACGAAATCGCCAATAGATAAGACCATTTTACAATTTGGGCCCAAGTTAGAAGCAGAGCCTAAGGTGTAAATTATCGATAGTCCATATCTCGGAAACTATAAGAGATAATGCAATTTCGCAACCGGCAATGTAATTAGCATGCCGAATATCACTTGGAATGTGAATTGGGACGAAATCGCCAATAGATAAGACCATTTTACAATTTGGGCCCAAGTTAGAAGCAGATCCTATGGTGTAAATTATCGATAGTCCATATCTCGGAAACTATAAGAGATAATGCAATTTGGCAACCGGCAATGTAATTAGCATGCCGAATATTACTTGGAATGTGAATTGGAACGAAATCGCCAATAGATAAGACCATTTTACAATTTGGGCCCAAGTTAGAAGCAGAGCCTAAGGTGTAAATTATCGATAGTCCATATCTCGGAAACTATAAGAGATAATGCAATTTCGCAACCGGCAATGTAATTAGCATGCCGAATATCACTTGGAATGTGAATTGGGACGAAATCGCCAATAGATAAGACCATTTTACAATTTGGGCCCAAGTTAGAAGCAGAGCCTAAGGTGTAAATTATCGATAGTCCATATCTCGGAAACTATAAGAGATAATGCAATTTGGCAACCGGCAATGTAATTAGCATGCCGAATATTACTTGGAATGTGAATTGGAACGAAATCGCCAATAGATAAGACCATTTTACAATTTGGGCCCAAGTTAGAAGCAGAGCCTAAGGTGTAAATTATCGATAGTCCATATCTCGGAAACTATAAGAGATAATGCAATTTGGCAACCGGCAATGTAATTAGCATGCCGAATATTACTTGGAATGTAAATTGGAACGAAATCGCCAATAGATAATACCATTTTACAATTTGGGTACAAGTTAGAAGCAAAGCCTAAGGTGTAAATAATCGATAGTCCATATCTCGGAAACTATAAGAGATAATGCAATTTCGCAACCGGCAATGTAATTAGCATGCCGAATATCACTTGGAATGTGAATTGGGACGAAATCGCCAATAGATAAGACCATTTTACAATTTGGGCCCAAGTTAGAAGCAGAGCCTAAGGTGTAAATTATCGATAGTCCATATCTCGGAAACTAAAAGAGATAATGCAATTTGGCAACCGGCAATGTAATTAGCATGCCGAATATTACTTGGAATGTGAATTGGAACGAAATCGCCAATAGATAAGACCATTTTACAATTTGGGCCCAAGTTAGAAGCAGAGCCTAAGGAGTAAATTATCGATAGTCCATATCTCGGAAACTATAAGAGATAATGCAATTTGGCAACCGGCAATGTAATTAGCATGCCGAATATTACTTGGAATGTGAATTGGAACGAAATCGCCAATAGGTAAGACCATTTTACAATTTGGGCCCAAGTTAGAAGCAGAGCCTAAGGTGTAAATTATCGATAGTCCATATCTCGGAAACTATAAGAGATAATTCAATTTGGCAACCGGCAATGTAATTAGCATGCCGAATATTACTTGGAATGTGAATTGGAACGAAATCGCCAATAGATAAGACCATTTTACAATTTGGGCCCAAGTTAGAAGCAGAGCCTAAGGTGTAAATTATCGATAGTCCATATCTCGGAAACTATAAGAGATAATGCAATTTGGCAACCGGCAATGTAATTAGCATGCCGAATATTACTTGGAATGTGAATTGGAACGAAATCGCCAATAGATAAGACCATTTTACAATTTGGGCCCAAGTTAGAAGCAGAGCCTAAGGTGTAAATTATCGATAGTCCATATCTCGGAAACTATAAGAGATAATGCAATTTGGCAACCGGCAATGTAATTAGCATGCCGAATATTACTTGGAATGTGAATTGGAACGAAATCGCCAATAGATAAGACCATTTTACAATTTGGGCCCAAGTTAGAAGCAGAGCCTAAGGTGTAAATTATCGATAGTCCATATCTCGGAAACTATAAGAGATAATGCAATTTGGCAACCGGCAATGTAATTAGCATGCCGAATATTACTTGGAATGTAAATTGGAACGAAATCGCCAATAGATAATACCATTTTACAATTTGGGCCCAAGTTAGAAGCAGAGCCTAAGGTGTAAATTATCGATAGTCCATATCTCGGAAACTATAAGAGATAATGCAATTTCGCAACCGGCAATGTAATTAGCATGCCGAATATTACTTGGAGTGTGAATTGGAACGAAATCGCCCATAGGTAAGACCATTTTACAATTTGGGCCCAAGTTAGAAGCAGAGCCTAAGGTGTAAATTATCGATAGTCCATATCTCGGAAACTATAAGAGATAATGCAATTTGGCAACCGGCAATGTAATTAGCATGCCGAATATTACTTGGAATGTGAATTGGAACGAAATCGCCAATAGATAAGACCATTTTACAATTTGGGCCCAAGTTAGAAGCAGAGCCTAAGGTGTAAATTATTGATAGTCCATATCTCGGAAACTATAAGAGATAATGCAATTTCGCAACCGGCAATGTAATTAGCATGCCGAATATTACTTGGAGTGTGAATTGGAACGAAATCGCCAATAGGTAAGACCATTTTACAATTTGGGCCCAAGTTAGAAGCAGAGCCTAAGGTGTAAATTATCGATAGTCCATATCTCGGAAACTATAAGAGATAATGCAATTTGGCAACCGGCAATGTAATTAGCATGCCGAATATTACTTGGAATGTGAATTGGAACGAAATCGCCAATAGATAAGACCATTTTACAATTTGGGCCCAAGTTAGAAGCAGAGCCTAAGGTGTAAATTATCGATAGTCCATATCTCGGAAACTATAAGAGATAATGCAATTTGGCAACCGGCAATGTAATTAGCATGCCGAATATTACTTGGAATGTGAATTGGAACGAAATCGCCAATAGATAAGACCATTTTACAATTTGGGCCCAAGTTAGAAGCAGAGCCTAAGGTGTAAATTATCGATAGTCCATATCTCGGAAACTATAAGAGATAATGCAATTTGGCAACCGGCAATGTAATTAGCATGCCGAATATTACTTGGAATGTGAATTGGAACGAAATCGCCAATAGATAAGACCATTTTACAATTTGGGCCCAAGTTAGAAGCAGAGCCTAAGGTGTAAATTATCGATAGTCCATATCTCGGAAACTATAAGAGATAATGCAATTTCGCAACCGGCAATGTAATTAGCATGCCGAATATCACTTGGAATGTGAATTGGGACGAAATCGCCAATAGATAAGACCATTTTACAATTTGGGCCCAAGTTAGAAGCAGAGCCTAAGGTGTAAATTATCGATAGTCCGTATCTCGGAAACTATAAGAGATAATGCAATTTGGCAACCGGCAATGTAATTAGCATGCCGAATATTACTTGGAATGTGAATTGGAACGAAATCGCCAATAGATAAGACCATTTTACAATTTGGGCCCAAGTTAGAAGCAGTGCCTAAGGTGTAAATTATCGATAGTCCATATCTCGGAAACTATAAGAGATAATGCAATTTGGCAACCGGCAATGTAATTAGCATGCCGAATATTACTTGGAATGTGAATTGGAACGAAATCGCCAATAGGTAAGACCATTTTACAATTTGGGCCCAAGTTAGAAGCAGAGCCTAAGGTGTAAATTATCGATAGTCCATATCTCGGAAACTATAAGAGATAATTCAATTTGGCAACCGGCAATGTAATTAGCATGCCGAATATTACTTGGAATGTGAATTGGAACGAAATCGCCAATAGATAAGGCCATTTTACAATTTGGGCCCAAGTTAGAAGCAGAGCCTAAGGTGTAAATTATCGATAGTCCATATCTCGGAAACTATAAGAGATAATGCAATTTGGCAACCGGCAATGTAATTAGCATGCCGAATATTACTTGGAATGTGAATTGGAACGAAATCGCCAATAGATAAGACCATTTTACAATTTGGGCCCAAGTTAGAAGCAGAGCCTAAGGTGTAAATTATCGATAGTCCATATCTCGGAAACTATAAGAGATAATGCAATTTGGCAACCGGCAATGTAATTAGCATGCCGAATATTACTTGGAATGTGAATTGGAACGAAATCGCCAATAGATAAGACCATTTTACAATTTGGGCCCAAGTTAGAAGCAGAGCCTAAGGTGTAAATTATCGATAGTCCATATCTCGGAAACTATAAGAGATAATGCAATTTCGCAACCGGCAATGTAATTAGCATGCCGAATATTACTTGGAGTGTGAATTGGAACGAAATCGCCCATAGGTAAGACCATTTTACAATTTGGGCCCAAGTTAGAAGCAGAGCCTAAGGTGTAAATTATCGATAGTCCATATCTCGGAAACTATAAGAGATAATGCAATTTGGCAACCGGCAATGTAATTAGCATGCCGAATATTACTTGGAATGTGAATTGGAACGAAATCGCCAATAGATAAGACCATTTTACAATTTGGGCCCAAGTTAGAAGCAGAGCCTAAGGTGTAAATTATTGATAGTCCATATCTCGGAAACTATAAGAGATAATGCAATTTCGCAACCGGCAATGTAATTAGCATGCCGAATATTACTTGGAGTGTGAATTGGAACGAAATCGCCAATAGGTAAGACCATTTTACAATTTGGGCCCAAGTTAGAAGCAGAGCCTAAGGTGTAAATTATCGATAGTCCATATCTCGGAAACTATAAGAGATAATGCAATTTGGCAACCGGCAATGTAATTAGCATGCCGAATATTACTTGGAATGTGAATTGGAACGAAATCGCCAATAGATAAGACCATTTTACAATTTGGGCCCAAGTTAGAAGCAGAGCCTAAGGTGTAAATTATCGATAGTCCATATCTCGGAAACTATAAGAGATAATGCAATTTGGCAACCGGCAATGTAATTAGCATGCCGAATATTACTTGGAATGTGAATTGGAACGAAATCGCCAATAGATAAGACCATTTTACAATTTGGGCCCAAGTTAGAAGCAGAGCCTAAGGTGTAAATTATCGATAGTCCATATCTCGGAAACTATAAGAGATAATGCAATTTGGCAACCGACAATGTAATTAGCATGCCGAATATTACTTGGAATGTGAATTGGAACGAAATCGCCAATAGATAAGACCATTTTACAATTTGGGCCCAAGTTAGAAGCAGAGCCTAAGGTGTAAATTATCGATAGTCCATATCTCGGAAACTATAAGAGATAATGCAATTTCGCAACCGGCAATGTAATTAGCATGCCGAATATCACTTGGAATGTGAATTGGGACGAAATCGCCAATAGATAAGACCATTTTACAATTTGGGCCCAAGTTAGAAGCAGAGCCTAAGGTGTAAATTATCGATAGTCCGTATCTCGGAAACTATAAGAGATAATGCAATTTGGCAACCGGCAATGTAATTAGCATGCCGAATATTACTTGGAATGTGAATTGGAACGAAATCGCCAATAGATAAGACCATTTTACAATTTGGGCCCAAGTTAGAAGCAGTGCCTAAGGTGTAAATTATCGATAGTCCATATCTCGGAAACTATAAGAGATAATGCAATTTGGCAACCGGCAATGTAATTAGCATGCCGAATATTACTTGGAATGTGAATTGGAACGAAATCGCCAATAGGTAAGACCATTTTACAATTTGGGCCCAAGTTAGAAGCAGAGCCTAAGGTGTAAATTATCGATAGTCCATATCTCGGAAACTATAAGAGATAATTCAATTTGGCAACCGGCAATGTAATTAGCATGCCGAATATTACTTGGAATGTGAATTGGAACGAAATCGCCAATAGGTAAGACCATTTTACAATTTGGGCCCAAGTTAGAAGCAGAGCCTAAGGTGTAAATTATCGATAGTCCATATCTCGGAAACTATAAGAGATAATTCAATTTGGCAACCGGCAATGTAATTAGCATGCCGAATATTACTTGGAATGTGAATTGGAACGAAATCGCCAATAGATAAGGCCATTTTACAATTTGGGCCCAAGTTAGAAGCAGAGCCTAAGGTGTAAATTATCGATAGTCCATATCTCGGAAACTATAAGAGATAATGCAATTTGGCAACCGGCAATGTAATTAGCATGCCGAATATTACTTGGAATGTGAATTGGAACGAAATCGCCAATAGATAAGACCATTTTACAATTTGGGCCCAAGTTAGAAGCAGAGCCTAAGGTGTAAATTATCGATAGTCCATATCTCGGAAACTATAAGAGATAATGCAATTTGGCAACCGGCAATGTAATTAGCATGCCGAATATTACTTGGAATGTGAATTGGAACGAAATCGCCAATAGATAAGACCATTTTACAATTTGGGCCCAAGTTAGAAGCAGAGCCTATGGTGTAAATTATCGATAGTCCATATATCGGAAACTATAAGAGATAATGCAATTTGGCAACCGGCAATGTAATTAGCATGCCGAATATTACTTGGAATGTGAATTGGAACGAAATCGCCAATAGATAAGACCATTTTACAATTTGGGCCCAAGTTAGAAGCAGAGCCTAAGGTGTAATTTATTGATAGTCCATATCTCGGAAACTATAAGAGATAATGCAATTTCGCAACCGGCAATGTAATTAGCATGCCGAATATCACTTGGAATGTGAATTGGGACGAAATCGCCAATAGATAAGACAATTTTACAATTTGGGCCCAAGTTAGAAGCAGAGCCTAAGGTGTAAATTATCGATAGTCCATATCTCGGAAACTATAAGAGATAATGCAATTTGGCAACCGGCAATGTAATTAGCATGCCGAATATTACTTGGAATGTGAATTGGAACGAAATCGCCAATAGATAAGACCATTTTACAATTTGGGCCCAAGTTAGAAGCAGAGCCTAAGGTGTAAATTATCGATAGTCCATATCTCGGAAACTATAAGAGATAATGCAATTTGGCAACCGGCAATGTAATTAGCATGCCGAATATTACTTGGAATGTGAATTGGAACGAAATCGCCAATAGATAAGACCATTTTACAATTTGGGCCCAAGTTAGAAGCAGAGCCTAAGGTGTAAATTATCGATAGTCCATATCTCGGAAACTATAAGAGATAATGCAATTTGGCAACCGGCAATGTAATTAGCATGCCGAATATTACTTGGAATGTGAATTGGAACGAAATCGCCAATAGATAAGACCATTTTACAATTTGGGCCCAAGTTAGAAGCAGAGCCTAAGGTGTAAATTATCGATAGTCCATATCTCGGAAACTATAAGAGATAATGCAATTTGGCAACCGGCAATGTAATTAGCATGCCGAATATTACTTGGAATGTGAATTGGAACGAAATCGCCAATAGATAAGACCATTTTACAATTTGGGCCCAAGTTAGAAGCAGAGCCTATGGTGTAAATTATCGATAGTCCATATCTCGGAAACTATAAGAGATAATGCAATTTGGCAACCGGCAATGTAATTAGCATGCCGAATATTACTTGGAATGTGAATTGGAACGAAATCGCCAATAGATAAGACCATTTTACAATTTGGGCCCAAGTTAGAAGCAGAGCCTAGGTGTAAATTATTGATAGTCCATATCTCGGAAACTATAAGAGATAATGCAATTTCGCAACCGGCAATGTAATTAGCATGCCGAATATCACTTGGAATGTGAATTGGGACGAAATCGCCAATAGATAAGACCATTTTACAATTTGGGCCCAAGTTAGAAGCAGAGCCTAAGGTGTAAATTATCGATAGTCCATATCTCGGAAACTATAAGAGATAATGCAATTTGGCAACCGGCAATGTAATTAGAATGCCGAATATTACTTGGAATGTGAATTGGAACGAAATCGCCAATAGATAAGACCATTTTACAATTTGGGAGCAAGTTAGAAGCAGAGCCTAAGGTGTAAATTATCGATAGTCCATATCTTGGAAACTATAAGAGATAATGCAATTTGGCAACCGGCAATGTAATTAGCATGCCGAATATTACTTGGAATGTGAATTGGAACGAAATCGCCAATAGATAAGACCATTTTACAATTTGGGCCCAAGTTAGAAGCAGAGCCTAAGGTGTAAATTATTGATAGTCCATATCTCGGAAACTATAAGAGATAATGCAATTTCGCAACCGGCAATGTAATTAGCATGCCGAATATTACTTGGAATGTGAATTGGAACGAAATCGCCAATAGATAAGACCATTTTACAATTTGGGCCCAAGTTAGAAGCAGAGCCTATGGTGTAAATTATCGATAGTCCATATCTCGGAAACTATAAGAGATAATGCAATTTGGCAACCGGCAATGTAATTAGCATGCCGAATATTACTTGGAATGTGAATTGGAACGAAATCGCCAATAGATAAGACCATTTTACAATTTGGGCCCAAGTTAGAAGCAGAGCCTAAGGTGTAAATTATTGATAGTCCATATCTCGGAAACTATAAGAGATAATGCAATTTGGCAACCGGCAATGTAATTAGCATGCCGAATATTACTTGGAATGTGAATTGGAACGAAATCGCCAATAGATAAGACCATTTTACAATTTGGGCCCAAGTTAGAAGCAGAGCCTAAGGTGTAAATTATTGATAGTCCATATCTCGGAAACTATAAGAGATAATGCAATTTGGCAACCGGCAATGTAATTAGCATGCCGAATATTACTTGGAATGTGAATTGGAACGAAATCGCCAATAGGTAAGACCATTTTACAATTTGGGCCCAAGTTAGAAGCAGAGCCTAAGGTGTAAATTATCGATAGTCCATATCTCGGAAACTATAAGAGATAATTCAATTTGGCAACCGGCAATGTAATTAGCATGCCGAATATTACTTGGAATGTGAATTGGAACGAAATCGCCAATAGATAAGACCATTTTACAATTTGGGCCCAAGTTAGAAGCAGAGCCTAAGGTGTAAATTATCGATAGTCCATATCTCGGAAACTATAAGAGATAATGCAATTTGGCAACCGGCAATGTAATTAGCATGCCGAATATTACTTGGAATGTGAATTGGAACGAAATCGCCAATAGATAAGACCATTTTACAATTTGGGCCCAAGTTAGAAGCAGAGCCTAAGGTGTAAATTATCGATAGTCCATATCTCGGAAACTATGAGAGATAATGCAATTTGGCAACCGGCAATGTAATTAGCATGCCGAATATTACTTGGAATGTGAATTGGAACGAAATCGCCAATAGATAAGACCATTTTACAATTTGGGCCCAAGTTAGAAGCAGAGCCTAAGGTGTAAATTATCGATAGTCCATATCTCGGAAACTATAAGAGATAATGCAATTTGGCAACCGGCAATGTAATTAGCATGCCGAATATTACTTGGAATGTGAATTGGAACGAAATCGCCAATAGATAAGACCATTTTACAATTTGGGCCCAAGTTAGAAGCAGAGCCTAAGGTGTAAATTATCGATAGTCCATATCTCGGAAACTATAAGAGATAATGCAATTTGGCAACCGGCAATGTAATTAGCATGCCGAATATTACTTGGAATGTGAATTGGAACGAAGTCGCCAATAGATAAGACCATTTTACAATTTGGGCCCAAGTTAGAAGCAGAGCCTATGGTGTAAATTATCGATAGTCCATATCTCGGAAACTATAAGAGATAATGCAATTTGGCAACCGGCAATGTAATTAGCATGCCGAATATTACTTGGAATGTGAATTGGAACGAAATCGCCAATAGATAAGACCATTTTACAATTTGGGCCCAAGTTAGAAGCAGAGCCTAAGGTGTAAATTATTGATAGCCCATATCTCGGAAACTATAAGAGATAATGCAATTTCGCAACCGGCAATGTAATTAGCATGCCGAATATCACTTGGAATGTGAATTGGGACGAAATCGCCAATAGATAAGACCATTTTACAATTTGGGCCCAAGTTAGAAGCAGAGCCTAAGGTGTAAATAATCGATAGTCCATATCTCGGAAACTATAAGAGATAATGCAATTTGGCAACCGGCAATGTAATTAGCATGCCGAATATTACTTGGAATGTGAATTGGAACGAAATCGCAAATAGATAAGACCATTTTACAATTTGGGAGCAAGTTAGAAGCAGAGCCTAAGGTGTAAATTATCGATAGTCCATATCTCGGAAACTATAAGAGATAATGCAATTTGGCAACCGGCAATGTAATTAGCATGCCGAATATTACTTGGAATGTGAATTGGAACGAAATCGCCAATAGATAAGACCATTTTACAATTTGGCCCCAAGTTAGAAGCAGAGCCTAAGGTGTAAATTATTGATAGTCCATATCTCGGAAACTATAAGAGATAATGCAATTTCGCAACCGGCAATGTAATTAGCATGCCGAATATTACTTGGAGTGTGAATTGGAACGAAATCGCCAATAGGTAAGACCATTTTACAATTTGGGCCCAAGTTAGAAGCAGAGCCTAAGGTGTAAATTATCGATAGTCCATATCTCGGAAACTATAAGAGATAATGCAATTTGGCAACCGGCAATGTAATTAGCATGCCGAATATTACTTGGAATGTGAATTGGAACGAAATCGCCAATAGATAAGACCATTTTACAATTTGGGCCCAAGTTAGAAGCAGAGCCTAAGGTGTAAATTATCGATAGTCCATATCTCGGAAACTATAAGAGATAATGCAATTTGGCAACCGGCAATGTAATTAGCATGCCGAATATTACTTGGAATGTGAATTGCAACGAAATCGCCAATAGATAAGACAATTTTACAACTTGGGCCCAAGTTAGAAGCAGAGCCTAAAGTGTAAATTATCGATAGTCCATATCTCGGAAACTATAAGAGATAATGCAATTTGGCAACCGGCAATGTAATTAGCATGCCGAATATTACTTGGAATGTGAATTGGAACGAAATCGCCAATAGATAAGACCATTTTACAATTTGGGCCCAAGTTAGAAGCAGAGCCTAAGGTGTAAATTATCGATAATCCATATCTCGGAAACTATAAGAGATAATTCAATTTGGCAACCGGCAATGTAATTAGCATGCCGAATATTACTTGGAATGTGAATTGGAACGAAATCGCCAAAAGATAAGACCATTTTACAATTTGGGCCCAAGTTAGAAGCAGAGCCTATGGTGTAAATTATCGATAGTCCATATCTCGGAAACTATAAGAGATAATGCAATTTGGCAACCGGCAATGTAATTAGCATGCCGAATATTACTTGGAGTCTGAATTGGAACGAAATCGCCAATAGATAAGACCATTTTACAATTTGGGCCCAAGTTAGAAGCAGAGCCTAAGGTGTAAATTATCGATAGTCCATATCTCGGAAACTATAAGAGATAATGCAATTTGGCAACCGGCAATGTAATTAGCATGCCGAATATTACTTGGAATGTGAATTGGAACGAAATCGCCAATAGATAAGACCATTTTACAATTTGGACCCAAGTTAGAAGCAGAGCCTAAGGTGTAAATTATCGATAGTCCATATCTCGGAAACTATAAGAGATAATGCAATTTGGCAACCGGCAATGTAATTAGCATGCCGAATATTACTTGGAATGTGAATTGGAACGAAATCGCCAATAGATAAGACCATTTTACAATTTGGGCCCAAGTTAGAAGCAGAGCCTAAGGTGTAAATTATTGATAGTCCATATCTCGGAAACTATAAGAGATAATGCAATTTCGCAACCGGCAATGAAATTAGCATGCCGAATATTACATGGAGTGTGAATTGGAACGAAATCGCCAATAGATAAGACCATTTTACAATTTGGGCCCAAGTTAGAAGCAGAGCCTAAGGTGTAAATTATCGATAGTCCATATCTCGGAAACTATAAGAGATGATGCAATTTGGCAACCTGCAATATAATTAGCATGCCGAATATTACTTGGAATGTGAATTGGAACGAAATCGCCAATGGATAAGACCATTTTACAATTTGGGCCCAAGTTAGAAGCAGAGCCTAAGGTGTAAATTATCGATAGTCCATATCTCGGAAACTATAAGAGATAATGCAATTTGGCAACCGGCAATGTAATTAGCATGCCGAATATTACTTGGAATGTGAATTGGAACGAAATCGCCAATAGATAAGACCATTTTACAATTTGGGCCCAAGTTAGAAGCAGAGCCTAAGGTGTAAATTATCGATAGTCCATATCTCGGAAACTATAAGAGATAATGCAATTTGGCAACCGGCAATGTAATTAGCATGCCGAATATTACTTGGAATGTGAATTGGAACGAAATCGCCAATAGATAAGACCATTTTACAATTTGGGCCCAAGTTAGAAGCAGAGCCTAAGGTGTAAATTATTGATAGTCCATATCTCGGAAACTATAAGAGATAATGCAATTTCGCAACCGGCAATGTAATTAGCATGCCGAATATTACTTGGAATGTGAATTGGAACGAAATCGCCAATAGATAAGACCATTTTACAATTTGGGCCCAAGTTAGAAGCAGAGCCTAAGGTGTAAATTATCGATAGTCCATATCTCGGAAACTATAAGAGATAATGCAATTTGGCAACCGGCAATGTAATTAGCATGCCGAATATTACTTGGAATGTGAATTGCAACGAAATCGCCAATAGATAAGACAATTTTACAATTTGGGCCCAAGTTAGAAGCAGAGCCTAAGGTGTAAATTATCGATAGTCCATATCTCGGAAACTATAAGAGATAATGCAATTTGGCAACCGGCAATGTAATTAGCATGCCGAATATTACTTGGAATGTGAATTGGAACGAAATCGCCAATAGATAAGACCATTTTACAATTTGGGCCCAAGTTAGAAGCAGAGCCTAAGGTGTAAATTATCGATAGTCCATATCTCGGAAACTATAAGAGATAATGCAATTTGGCAACCGGCAATGTAATTAGCATGCCGAATATTACTTGGAATGTGAATTGCAACGAAATCGCCAATGGATAAGACCATTTTACAATTTGGGCCCAAGTTAGAAGCAGAGCCTAAGGTGTAAATTATCGATAGTCCATATCTCGGAAACTATAAGAGATAATGCAATTTGGCAACCGGCAATGTAATTAGCATGCCGAATATTACTTGGAATGTGAATTGGAACGAAATCGCCAATAGATAAGACCATTTTACAATTTGGGCCCAAGTTAGAAGCAGAGCCTAAGGTGTAAATTATCGATAGTCCATATCTCGGAAACTATAAGAGATAATGCAATTTGGCAACCGGCAATGTAATTAGCATGCCGAATATTACTTGGAATGTGAATTGGAACGAAATCGCCAATAGATAAGACCATTTTACAATTTGGGCCCAAGTTAGAAGCAGAGCCTAAGGTGTAAATTATCGATAGTCCATATCTCGGAAACTATAAGAGATAATGCAATTTCGCAACCGGCAATGTAATTAGCATGCCGAATATTACTTGGAATGTGAATTGGAACGAAATCGCCAATAGATAAGACCATTTTACAATTTGGGCCCAAGTTAGAAGCAGAGCCTAAGGTGTAAATTATCGATAGTCCATATCTCGGAAACTATAAGAGATAATGCAATTTGGCAACCGGCAATGTAATTAGCATGCCGAATATTACTTGGAATGTGAATTGCAACGAAATCGCCAATAGATAAGACCATTTTACAATTTGGGCCCAAGTTAGAAGCAGAGCCTAAGGTGTAAATTATCGATAGTCCATATCTCGGAAACTATAAGAGATAATGCAATTTGGCAACCGGCAATGTAATTAGCATGCCGAATATTACTTGGAATGTGAATTGGAACGAAATCGCCAATAGATAAGACCATTTTACAATTTGGGCCCAAGTTAGAAGCAGAGCCTAAGGTGTAAATTATTGATAGTCCATATCTCGGAAACTATAAGAGATAATGCAATTTCGCAACCGGCAATGTAATTAGCATGCCGAATATTACTTGGAGTGTGAATTGGAACGAAATCGCCAATAGATAAGACCATTTTACAATTTGGGCCCAAGTTAGAAGCAGAGCCTAAGGTGTAAATTATCGATAGTCCATATCTCGGAAACTATAAGAGATAATGCAATTTGGCAACCGGCAATGTAATTAGCATGCCGAATATTACTTGGAATGTGAATTGGAACGAAATCGCCAATAGATAAGACCATTTTACAATTTGGGCCCAAGTTAGAAGCAGAGCCTAAGGTGTAAATTATCGATAGTCCATATCTCGGAAACTATAAGAGATAATGCAATTTGGCAACCGGCAATATAATTAGCATGCCGAATATTACTTGGAATGTGAATTGGAACGAATTCGCCAATAGATAAGACCATTTTACAATTTGGGCCCAAGTTAGAAGCAGAGCCTAAGGTGTAAATTATCGATAGTCCATATCTCGGAAACTATAAGAGATAATGCAATTTGGCAACCGGCAATGTAATTAGCATCCCGAATATTACTTGGAATGTGAATTGGAACGAAATCGCCAATAGATAAGACCATTTTACAATTTGGGCCCAAGTTAGAAGCAGAGCCTAAGGTGTAAATTATCGATAGTCCATAACTCGGAAACTATAAGAGATAATGCAATTTGGCAACCGGCAATGTAATTAGCATGCCGAATATTACTTGGAATGTGAATTGGAACGAAATCGCCAATAGATAAGACCATTTTACAATTTGGGCCCAAGTTAGAAGCAGAGCCTAAGGTGTAAATTATTGATAGTCCATATCTCGGAAACTATAAGAGATAATGCAATTTCGCAACCGGCAATGTAATTAGCATGCCGAATATCACTTGGAATGTGAATTGGGACGAAATCGCCAATAGATAAGACCATTTTACAATTTGGGCACAAGTTAGAAGCAGAGCCTAAGGTGTAAATTATCGATAGTCCATATCTCGGAAACTATAAGAGATAATGCAATTTGGCAACCGGCAATGTAATTAGCATGCCGAATATTACTTGGAATGTGAATTGGAACGAAATCGCCAATAGATAAGACCATTTTACAATTTGGGAGCAAGTTAGAAGCAGAGCCTAAGGTGTAAATAATCGATAGTCCATATCTCGGAAACTATAAGAGATAATGCAATTTGGCAACCGGCAATGTAATTAGCATGCCGAATATTACTTGGAATGTGAATTGGAACGAAATCGCCAATAGATAAGACCATTTTACAATTTGGGCCCAAGTTAGAAGCAGAGCCTAAGGTGTAAATTATCGATAGTCCATATCTCGGAAACTATAAGAGATAATGCAATTTGGCAACCGGCAATGTAATTAGCATGCCGAATATTACTTGGAATGTGAATTGGAACGAAATCGCCAATAGATAAGACCATTTTACAATTTGGGCCCAAGTTAGAAGCAGAGCCTAAGGTGTAAATTATCGATAGTCCATATCTCGGAAACTATAAGAGATAATGCAATTTGGCAACCGGCAATGTAATTAGCATGCCGAATATTACTTGGAATGTGACTTGCAACGAAATCGCCAATAGATAAGACAATTTTACAATTTGGGCCCAAGTTAGAAGCAGAGCCTAAGGTGTAAATTATCGATAGTCCATATCTCGGAAACTATAAGAGATAATGCAATTTGGCAACCGGCAGTGTAATTAGCATGCCGAATATTACTTGGAATGTGAATTGGAACGAAATCGCCAATAGATAAGACCATTTTACAATTTGGGCCCAAGTTAGAAGCAGAGCCTAAGGTGTAAATTATCGATAGTCCATATCTCGGAAACTATAAGAGATAATGCAATTTCGCAACCGGCAATGTAATTAGCATGCCGAATATCACTTGGAATGTGAATTGGGACGAAATCGCCAATAGATAAGACCATTTTACAATTTGGGCCCAAGTTAGAAGCAGATCCTATGGTGTAAATTATCGATAGTCCATATCTCGGAAACTATAAGAGATAATGCAATTTGGCAACCGGCAATGTAATTAGCATGCCGAATATTACTTGGAATGTGAATTGGAACGAAATCGCCAATAGATAAGACCATTTTACAATTTGGGCCCAAGTTAGAAGCAGAGCCTAAGGTGTAAATTATCGATAGTCCATATCTCGGAAACTATAAGAGATAATGCAATTTCGCAACCGGCAATGAAATTAGCATGCCGAATATCACTTGGAATGTGAATTGGGACGAAATCGCCAATAGATAAGACCATTTTACAATTTGGGCCCAAGTTAGAAGCAGAGCCTAAGGTGTAAATTATCGATAGTCCATATCTCGGAAACTATAAGAGATAATGCAATTTGGCAACCGGCAATGTAATTAGCATGCCGAATATTACTTGGAATGTGAATTGGAACGAAATCGCCAATAGATAAGACCATTTTACAATTTGGGCCCAAGTTAGAAGCAGAGCCTAAGGTGTAAATTATCGATAGTCCATATCTCGGAAACTATAAGAGATAATGCAATTTGGCAACCGGCAATGTAATTAGCATGCCGAATATTACTTGGAATGTAAATTGGAACGAAATCGCCAATAGATAATACCATTTTACAATTTGGGTACAAGTTAGAAGCAAAGCCTAAGGTGTAAATAATCGATAGTCCATATCTCGGAAACTATAAGAGATAATGCAATTTCGCAACCGGCAATGTAATTAGCATGCCGAATATCACTTGGAATGTGAATTGGGACGAAATCGCCAATAGATAAGACCATTTTACAATTTGGGCCCAAGTTAGAAGCAGAGCCTAAGGTGTAAATTATCGATAGTCCATATCTCGGAAACTAAAAGAGATAATGCAATTTGGCAACCGGCAATGTAATTAGCATGCCGAATATTACTTGGAATGTGAATTGGAACGAAATCGCCAATAGATAAGACCATTTTACAATTTGGGCCCAAGTTAGAAGCAGAGCCTAAGGAGTAAATTATCGATAGTCCATATCTCGGAAACTATAAGAGATAATGCAATTTGGCAACCGGCAATGTAATTAGCATGCCGAATATTACTTGGAATGTGAATTGGAACGAAATCGCCAATAGGTAAGACCATTTTACAATTTGGGCCCAAGTTAGAAGCAGAGCCTAAGGTGTAAATTATCGATAGTCCATATCTCGGAAACTATAAGAGATAATTCAATTTGGCAACCGGCAATGTAATTAGCATGCCGAATATTACTTGGAATGTGAATTGGAACGAAATCGCCAATAGATAAGACCATTTTACAATTTGGGCCCAAGTTAGAAGCAGAGCCTAAGGTGTAAATTATCGATAGTCCATATCTCGGAAACTATAAGAGATAATGCAATTTGGCAACCGGCAATGTAATTAGCATGCCGAATATTACTTGGAATGTGAATTGGAACGAAATCGCCAATAGATAAGACCATTTTACAATTTGGGCCCAAGTTAGAAGCAGAGCCTAAGGTGTAAATTATCGATAGTCCATATCTCGGAAACTATAAGAGATAATGCAATTTGGCAACCGGCAATGTAATTAGCATGCCGAATATTACTTGGAATGTGAATTGGAACGAAATCGCCAATAGATAAGACCATTTTACAATTTGGGCCCAAGTTAGAAGCAGAGCCTAAGGTGTAAATTATCGATAGTCCATATCTCGGAAACTATAAGAGATAATGCAATTTGGCAACCGGCAATGTAATTAGCATGCCGAATATTACTTGGAATGTAAATTGGAACGAAATCGCCAATAGATAATACCATTTTACAATTTGGGCCCAAGTTAGAAGCAGAGCCTAAGGTGTAAATTATCGATAGTCCATATCTCGGAAACTATAAGAGATAATGCAATTTCGCAACCGGCAATGTAATTAGCATGCCGAATATTACTTGGAGTGTGAATTGGAACGAAATCGCCCATAGGTAAGACCATTTTACAATTTGGGCCCAAGTTAGAAGCAGAGCCTAAGGTGTAAATTATCGATAGTCCATATCTCGGAAACTATAAGAGATAATGCAATTTGGCAACCGGCAATGTAATTAGCATGCCGAATATTACTTGGAATGTGAATTGGAACGAAATCGCCAATAGATAAGACCATTTTACAATTTGGGCCCAAGTTAGAAGCAGAGCCTAAGGTGTAAATTATTGATAGTCCATATCTCGGAAACTATAAGAGATAATGCAATTTCGCAACCGGCAATGTAATTAGCATGCCGAATATTACTTGGAGTGTGAATTGGAACGAAATCGCCAATAGGTAAGACCATTTTACAATTTGGGCCCAAGTTAGAAGCAGAGCCTAAGGTGTAAATTATCGATAGTCCATATCTCGGAAACTATAAGAGATAATGCAATTTGGCAACCGGCAATGTAATTAGCATGCCGAATATTACTTGGAATGTGAATTGGAACGAAATCGCCAATAGATAAGACCATTTTACAATTTGGGCTCAAGTTAGAAGCAGAGCCTAAAGTGTAAATTATCGATAGTCCATATCTCGGAAACTATAAGAGATAATGCAATTTGGCAACCGGCAATGTAATTAGCATGCCGAATATTACTTGGAATGTGAATTGGAACGAAATCGCCAATAGATAAGACCATTTTACAATTTGGGCCCAAGTTAGAAGCAGAGCCTAAGGTGTAAATTATCGATAGTCCATATCTCGGAAACTATAAGAGATAATGCAATTTGGCAACCGGCAATGTAATTAGCATGCCGAATATTACTTGGAATGTAAATTGGAACGAAATCGCCAATAGATAATACCATTTTACAATTTGGGCCCAAGTTAGAAGCAGAGCCTAAGGTGTAAATTATCGATAGTCCATATCTCGGAAACTATAAGAGATAATGCAATTTCGCAACCGGCAATGTAATTAGCATGCCGAATATTACTTGGAGTGTGAATTGGAACGAAATCGCCCATAGGTAAGACCATTTTACAATTTGGGCCCAAGTTAGAAGCAGAGCCTAAGGTGTAAATTATTGATAGTCCATATCTCGGAAACTATAAGAGATAATGCAATTTCGCAACCGGCAATGTAATTAGCATGCCGAATATTACTTGGAGTGTGAATTGGAACGAAATCGCCAATAGATAAGACCATTTTACAATTTGGGCCCAAGTTAGAAGCAGAGCTTAAGGTGTAAATTATCGATAGTCCATATCTCGGAAACTATAAGAGATAATGCAATTTGGCAACCGGCAATGTAATTAGCATGCCGAATATTACTTGGAATGTGAATTGGAACGAAATCGCCAATAGATAAGACCATTTTACAATTTGGGCCCAAGTTAGAAGCAGAGCCTAAGGTGTAAATTATCGATAGTCCATATCTCGGAAACTATAAGAGATAATGCAATTTGGCAACCGGCAATATAATTAGCATGCCGAATATTACTTGGAATGTGAATTGGAACGAATTCGCCAATAGATAAGACCATTTTACAATTTGGGCCCAAGTTAGAAGCAGAGCCTAAGGTGTAAATTATCGATAGTCCATATCTCGGAAACTATAAGAGATAATGCAATTTGGCAACCGGCAATGTAATTAGCATCCCGAATATTACTTGGAATGTGAATTGGAACGAAATCGCCAATAGATAAGACCATTTTACAATTTGGGCCCAAGTTAGAAGCAGAGCCTAAGGTGTAAATTATCGATAGTCCATAACTCGGAAACTATAAGAGATAATGCAATTTGGCAACCGGCAATGTAATTAGCATGCCGAATATTACTTGGAATGTGAATTGGAACGAAATCGCCAATAGATAAGACCATTTTACAATTTGGGCCCAAGTTAGAAGCAGAGCCTAAGGTGTAAATTATTGATAGTCCATATCTCGGAAACTATAAGAGATAATGCAATTTCGCAACCGGCAATGTAATTAGCATGCCGAATATCACTTGGAATGTGAATTGGGACGAAATCGCCAATAGATAAGACCATTTTACAATTTGGGCACAAGTTAGAAGCAGAGCCTAAGGTGTAAATTATCGATAGTCCATATCTCGGAAACTATAAGAGATAATGCAATTTGGCAACCGGCAATGTAATTAGCATGCCGAATATTACTTGGAATGTGAATTGGAACGAAATCGCCAATAGATAAGACCATTTTACAATTTGGGAGCAAGTTAGAAGCAGAGCCTAAGGTGTAAATAATCGATAGTCCATATCTCGGAAACTATAAGAGATAATGCAATTTGGCAACCGGCAATGTAATTAGCATGCCGAATATTACTTGGAATGTGAATTGGAACGAAATCGCCAATAGATAAGACCATTTTACAATTTGGGCCCAAGTTAGAAGCAGAGCCTAAGGTGTAAATTATCGATAGTCCATATCTCGGAAACTATAAGAGATAATGCAATTTGGCAACCGGCAATGTAATTAGCATGCCGAATATTACTTGGAATGTGAATTGGAACGAAATCGCCAATAGATAAGACCATTTTACAATTTGGGCCCAAGTTAGAAGCAGAGCCTAAGGTGTAAATTATCGATAGTCCATATCTCGGAAACTATAAGAGATAATGCAATTTGGCAACCGGCAATGTAATTAGCATGCCGAATATTACTTGGAATGTGACTTGCAACGAAATCGCCAATAGATAAGACAATTTTACAATTTGGGCCCAAGTTAGAAGCAGAGCCTAAGGTGTAAATTATCGATAGTCCATATCTCGGAAACTATAAGAGATAATGCAATTTGGCAACCGGCAGTGTAATTAGCATGCCGAATATTACTTGGAATGTGAATTGGAACGAAATCGCCAATAGATAAGACCATTTTACAATTTGGGCCCAAGTTAGAAGCAGAGCCTAAGGTGTAAATTATCGATAGTCCATATCTCGGAAACTATAAGAGATAATGCAATTTCGCAACCGGCAATGTAATTAGCATGCCGAATATCACTTGGAATGTGAATTGGGACGAAATCGCCAATAGATAAGACCATTTTACAATTTGGGCCCAAGTTAGAAGCAGATCCTATGGTGTAAATTATCGATAGTCCATATCTCGGAAACTATAAGAGATAATGCAATTTGGCAACCGGCAATGTAATTAGCATGCCGAATATTACTTGGAATGTGAATTGGAACGAAATCGCCAATAGATAAGACCATTTTACAATTTGGGCCCAAGTTAGAAGCAGAGCCTAAGGTGTAAATTATCGATAGTCCATATCTCGGAAACTATAAGAGATAATGCAATTTCGCAACCGGCAATGTAATTAGCATGCCGAATATCACTTGGAATGTGAATTGGGACGAAATCGCCAATAGATAAGACCATTTTACAATTTGGGCCCAAGTTAGAAGCAGAGCCTAAGGTGTAAATTATCGATAGTCCATATCTCGGAAACTATAAGAGATAATGCAATTTGGCAACCGGCAATGTAATTAGCATGCCGAATATTACTTGGAATGTGAATTGGAACGAAATCGCCAATAGATAAGACCATTTTACAATTTGGGCCCAAGTTAGAAGCAGAGCCTAAGGTGTAAATTATCGATAGTCCATATCTCGGAAACTATAAGAGATAATGCAATTTGGCAACCGGCAATGTAATTAGCATGCCGAATATTACTTGGAATGTAAATTGGAACGAAATCGCCAATAGATAATACCATTTTACAATTTGGGTACAAGTTAGAAGCAAAGCCTAAGGTGTAAATAATCGATAGTCCATATCTCGGAAACTATAAGAGATAATGCAATTTCGCAACCGGCAATGTAATTAGCATGCCGAATATCACTTGGAATGTGAATTGGGACGAAATCGCCAATAGATAAGACCATTTTACAATTTGGGCCCAAGTTAGAAGCAGAGCCTAAGGTGTAAATTATCGATAGTCCATATCTCGGAAACTAAAAGAGATAATGCAATTTGGCAACCGGCAATGTAATTAGCATGCCGAATATTACTTGGAATGTGAATTGAAACGAAATCGCCAATAGATAAGACCATTTTACAATTTGGGCCCAAGTTAGAAGCAGAGCCTAAGGAGTAAATTATCGATAGTCCATATCTCGGAAACTATAAGAGATAATGCAATTTGGCAACCGGCAATGTAATTAGCATGCCGAATATTACTTGGAATGTGAATTGGAACGAAATCGCCAATAGGTAAGACCATTTTACAATTTGGGCCCAAGTTAGAAGCAGAGCCTAAGGTGTAAATTATCGATAGTCCATATCTCGGAAACTATAAGAGATAATTCAATTTGGCAACCGGCAATGTAATTAGCATGCCGAATATTACTTGGAATGTGAATTGGAACGAAATCGCCAATAGATAAGACCATTTTACAATTTGGGCCCAAGTTAGAAGCAGAGCCTAAGGTGTAAATTATCGATAGTCCATATCTCGGAAACTATAAGAGATAATGCAATTTGGCAACCGGCAATGTAATTAGCATGCCGAATATTACTTGGAATGTGAATTGGAACGAAATCGCCAATAGATAAGACCATTTTACAATTTGGGCCCAAGTTAGAAGCAGAGCCTAAGGTGTAAATTATCGATAGTCCATATCTCGGAAACTATAAGAGATAATGCAATTTGGCAACCGGCAATGTAATTAGCATGCCGAATATTACTTGGAATGTGAATTGGAACGAAATCGCCAATAGATAAGACCATTTTACAATTTGGGCCCAAGTTAGAAGCAGAGCCTAAGGTGTAAATTATCGATAGTCCATATCTCGGAAACTATAAGAGATAATGCAATTTGGCAACCGGCAATGTAATTAGCATGCCGAATATTACTTGGAATGTAAATTGGAACGAAATCGCCAATAGATAATACCATTTTACAATTTGGGCCCAAGTTAGAAGCAGAGCCTAAGGTGTAAATTATCGATAGTCCATATCTCGGAAACTATAAGAGATAATGCAATTTCGCAACCGGCAATGTAATTAGCATGCCGAATATTACTTGGAGTGTGAATTGGAACGAAATCGCCCATAGGTAAGACCATTTTACAATTTGGGCCCAAGTTAGAAGCAGAGCCTAAGGTGTAAATTATCGATAGTCCATATCTCGGAAACTATAAGAGATAATGCAATTTGGCAACCGGCAATGTAATTAGCATGCCGAATATTACTTGGAATGTGAATTGGAACGAAATCGCCAATAGATAAGACCATTTTACAATTTGGGCCCAAGTTAGAAGCAGAGCCTAAGGTGTAAATTATTGATAGTCCATATCTCGGAAACTATAAGAGATAATGCAGTTTCGCAACCGGCAATGTAATTAGCATGCCGAATATTACTTGGAGTGTGAATTGGAACGAAATCGCCAATAGGTAAGACCATTTTACAATTTGGGCCCAAGTTAGAAGCAGAGCCTAAGGTGTAAATTATCGATAGTCCATATCTCGGAAACTATAAGAGATAATGCAATTTGGCAACCGGCAATGTAATTAGCATGCCGAATATTACTTGGAATGTGAATTGGAACGAAATCGCCAATAGATAAGACCATTTTACAATTTGGGCCCAAGTTAGAAGCAGAGCCTAAGGTGTAAATTATTGATAGTCCATATCTCGGAAACTATAAGAGATAATGCAATTTCGCAACCGGCAATGTAATTAGCATGCCGAATATCACTTGGAATGTGAATTGGGATGAAATCGCCAATAGATAAGACCATTTTACAATTTGGGCCCAAGTTAGAAGCAGAGCCTAAGGTGTAAATTATTGATAGTCCATATCTCGGAAACTATAAGAGATAATGCAATTTCGCAACCGGCAATGTAATTAGCATGCCGAATATTACTTGGAGTGTGAATTAGAACGAAATCGCCAATAGATAAGACCATTTTATAATTTGGGCCCAAGTTAGAAGCAGAGCCTAAGGTGTAAATTATCGATAGTCCATATCTCGGAAACTATAAGAGATAATGCAATTTGGCAACCGGCAATATAATTAGCATGCCGAATATTACTTGGAATGTGAATTGGAACGAATTCGCCAATAGATAAGACCATTTTACAATTTGGGCCCAAGTTAGAAGCAGAGCCTAAGGTGTAAATTATCGATAGTCCATATCTCGGAAACTATAAGAGATAATGCAATTTGGCAACCGGCAATGTAATTAGCATGCCGAATATTACTTGGAATGTGAATTGGAACGAAATCGCCAATAGATAAGGCCATTTTACAATTTGGGCCCAAGTTAGAAGCAGAGCCTAAGGTGTAAATTATCGATAGTCCATAACTCGGAAACTATAAGAGATAATGCAATTTGGCAACCGGCAATGTAATTAGCATGCCGAATATTACTTGGAATGTGAATTGGAACGAAATCGCCAATAGATAAGACCATTTTACAATTTGGGCCCAAGTTAGAAGCAGAGCCTAAGGTGTAAATTATCGATAGTCCATATCTCGGAAACTATAAGAGATAATGCAATTTGGCAACCGGCAATGTAATTAGCATGCCGAATATTACTTGGAATGTGAATTGGAACGAAATCGCCAATAGATAAGACCATTTTACAATTTGGGCCCAAGTTAGAAGCAGAGCCTAAGGTGTAAATTATCGATAGTCCATATCTCGGAAACTATAAGAGATAATGCAATTTGGCAACCGGCAATGTAATTAGCATGCCGAATATTACTTGGAATGTGAATTGCAACGAAATCGCCAATAGATAAGACAATTTTACAATTTGGGCCCAAGTTAGAAGCAGAGCCTAAGGTGTAAATTATCGATAGTCCATATCTCGGAAACTATAAGAGATAATGCAATTTGGCAACCGGCAATGTAATTAGCATGCCGAATATTACTTGGAATGTGAATTGGAACGAAATCGCCAATAGATAAGACCATTTTACAATTTGGGCCCAAGTTAGAAGCAGAGCCTAAGGTGTAAATTATCGATAGTCCATATCTCGGAAACTATAAGAGATAATGCAATTTCGCAACCGGCAATGTAATTAGCATGCCGAATATCACTTGGAATGTGAATTGGGACGAAATCGCCAATAGATAAGACCATTTTACAATTTGGGCCCAAGTTAGAAGCAGAGCCTAAGGTGTAAATTATCGATAGTCCATATCTCGGAAACTATAAGAGATAATGCAATTTGGCAACCGGCAATGTAATTAGCATGCCGAATATTACTTGGAATGTGAATTGCAACGAAATCGCCAATAGATAAGACAATTTTACAATTTGGGCCCAAGTTAGAAGCAGAGCCTAAGGTGTAAATTATCGATAGTACATATCTCGGAAACTATAAGAGATAATGCAATTTGGCAACCGGCAATGTAATTAGCATGCCGAATATTACTTGGAATGTGAATTGGAACGAAATCGCCAATAGATAAGACCATTTTACAATTTGGGCCCAAGTTAGAGGCAGAGCCTAAGGTGTAAATTATCGATAGTCCATATCTCGGAAACTATAAGAGATAATGCAATTTCGCAACCGGCAATGTAATTAGCATGCCGAATATCACTTGGAATGTGAATTGGGACGAAATCGCCAATAGATAAGACCATTTTACAATTTGGGCCCAAGTTAGAAGCAGAGCCTAAGGTGTAAATTATCGATAGTCCGTATCTCGGAAACTATAAGAGATAATGCAATTTGGCAACCGGCAATGTAATTAGCATGCCGAATATTACTTGGAATGTGAATTGGAACGAAATCGCCAATAGATAAGACCATTTTACAATTTGGGCCCAAGTTAGAAGCAGAGCCTAAGGTGTAAATTATCGATAGTCCATATCTCGGAAACTATAAGAGATAATGCAATTTGGCAACCGGCAATGTAATTAGCATGCCGAATATTACTTGGAATGTGAATTGGAACGAAATCGCCAATAGGTAAGACCATTTTACAATTTGGGCCCAAGTTAGAAGCAGAGCCTAAGGTGTAAATTATCGATAGTCCATATCTCGGAAACTATAAGAGATAATGCAATTTGGCAACCGGCAATGTAATTAGCATGCCGAATATTACTTGGAGTGTGAATTGGAACGAAATCGCCAATAGATAAGACCATTTTACAATTTGGGCCCAAGTTAGAAGCAGAGCCTAAGGTGTAAATTATCGATAGTCCATATCTCGGAAACTATAAGAGATAATGCAATTTGGCAACCGGCAATGTAATTAGCATGCCGAATATTACTTGGAATGTGAATTGGAACGAAATCGCCAATAGATAAGACCATTTTACAATTTGGGCCCAAGTTAGAAGCAGAGCCTAAGGTGTAAATTATCGATAGTCCATATCTCGGAAACTATAAGAGATAATGCAATTTGGCAACCGGCAATGTAATTAGCATGCCGAATATTACTTGAAATGTGAATTGGAACGAAATCGCCAATAGATAAGACCATTTTACAATTTGGGCCCAAGTTAGAAGCAGAGCCTAAGGTGTAAATTATTGATAGTCCATATCTCGGAAACTATAAGAGATAATGCAATTTCGCAACCGGCAATGTAATTAGCATGCCGAATATTACTTGGAGTGTGAATTGGAACGAAATCGCCAATAGATAAGACCATTTTACAATTTGGGCCCAAGTTAGAAGCAGAGCCTAAGGTGTAAATTATCGATAGTCCATATCTCGGAAACTATAAGAGATAATGCAATTTGGCAACCGGCAATGTAATTAGCATGCCGAATATTACTTGGAATGTGAATTGGAACGAAATCGCCAATAGATAAGACCATTTTACAATTTGGGCCCAAGTTAGAAGCAGAGCCTAAGGTGTAAATTATCGATAGTCCATATCTCGGAAACTATAAGAGATAATGCAATTTGGCAACCGGCAATGTAATTAGCATGCCGAATATTACTTGGAATGTGAATTGCAACGAAATCGCCAATAGATAAGACAATTTTACAATTTGGGCCCAAGTTAGAAGCAGAGCCTAAGGTGTAAATTATCGATAGTCCATATCTCGGAAACTATAAGAGATAATGCAATTTGGCAACCGGCAATGTAATTAGCATGCCGAATATTACTTGGAATGTGAATTGGAACGAAATCGCCAATAGATAAGACCATTTTACAATTTGGGCCCAAGTTAGAAGCAGAGCCTAAGGTGTAAATTATCGATAGTCCATATCTCGGAAACTATAAGAGATAATGCAATTTCGCAACCGGCAATGTAATTAGCATGCCGAATATCACTTGGAATGTGAATTGGGACGAAATCGCCAATAGATAAGACCATTTTACAATTTGGGCCCAAGTTAGAAGCAGAGCCTAAGGTGTAAATAATCGATAGTCCGTATCTCGGAAACTATAAGAGATAATGCAATTTGGCAACCGGCAATGTAATTAGCATGCCGAATATTACTTGGAATGTGAATTGGAACGAAATCGCCAATAGATAAGACCATTTTACAATTTGGGCCCAAGTTAGAAGCAGAGCCTAAGGTGTAAATTATCGATAGTCCGTATCTCGGAAACTATAAGAGATAATGCAATTTGGCAACCGGCAATGTAATTAGCATGCCGAATATTACTTGGAATGTGAATTGGAACGAAATCGCCAATAGATAAGACCATTTTACAATTTGGGCCCAAGTTAGAAGCAGAGCCTAAGGTGTAAATTATTGATAGTCCATATCTCGGAAACTATAAGAGATAATGCAATTTCGCAACCGGCAATGTAATTAGCATGCCGAATATTACTTGGAGTGTGAATTGGAACGAAATCGCCAATAGGTAAGACCATTTTACAATTTGGGCCCAAGTTAGAAGCAGAGCCTAAGGTGTAAATTATCGATAGTCCATATCTCGGAAACTATAAGAGATAATGCAATTTGGCAACCGGCAATGTAATTAGCATGCCGAATATTACTTGGAATGTGAATTGGAACGAAATCGCCAATAGATAAGACCATTTTACAATTTGGGCCCAAGTTAGAAGCAGAGCCTAAGGTGTAAATTATCGATAGTCCATATCTCGGAAACTATAAGAGATAATGCAATTTGGCAACCGGCAATGTAATTAGCATGCCGAATATTACTTGGAATGTGAATTGCAACGAAATCGCCAATAGATAAGACAATTTTACAATTTGGGCCCAAGTTAGAAGCAGAGCCTAAGGTGTAAATTATCGATAGTCCATATCTCGGAAACTATAAGAGATAATGCAATTTGTAACCGGCAATGTTATTAGCATGCCGAATATTACTTGGAATGTGAATTGGAACGAAATCGCCAATAGATAAGACCATTTTACAATTTGGGCCCAAGTTAGAAGCAGAGCCTAAGGTGTAAATTATTGATAGTCCATATCTCGGAAACTATAAGAGATAATGCAATTTCGCAACCGGCAATGTAATTAGCATGCCGAATATCACTTGGAATGTGAATTGGGACGAAATCGCCAATAGATAAGACCATTTTACAATTTGGGCCCAAGTTAGAAGCAGATCCTAAGGTGTAAATTATCGATAGTCCGTATCTCGGAAACTATAAGAGATAATGCAATTTGGCAACCGGCAATGTAATTAGCATGCCGAATATTACTTGGAATGTGAATTGGAACGAAATCGCCAATAGATAAGACCATTTTACAATTTGGGCCCAAGTTGGAAGCAGAGCCTAAGGTGTAAATTATCGATAGTCCATATCTCGGAAACAATAAGAGATAATGCAATTTGGCAACCGGCAATGTAATTAGCATGCCGAATATTACTTGGAATGTGAATTGGAACGAAATCGCCAATAGGTAAGACCATTTTACAATTTGGGCCCAAGTTAGAAGCAGAGCCTAAGGTGTAAATTATCGATAGTCCATATCTCGGAAACTATAAGAGATAATTCAATTTGGCAACCGGCAATGTAATTAGCATGCCGAATATTACTTGGAATGTGAATTGGAACGAAATCGCCAATAGATAAGACCATTTTACAATTTGGGCCCAAGTTAGAAGCAGAGCCTAAGGTGTAAATTATCGATAGTCCATATCTCGGAAACTATAAGAGATAATGCAATTTGGCAACCGGCAATGTAATTAGCATGCCGAATATTACTTGGAATGTGAATTGGAACGAAATCGCCAATAGATAAGACCATTTTACAATTTGGGAGCAAGTTAGAAGCAGAGCCTAAGGTGTAAATTATCGATAGTCCATATCTCGGAAACTATAAGAGATAATGCAATTTGGCAACCGGCAATGTAATTAGCATTCCGAATATTACTTGGAATGTGAATTGGAACGAAATCGCCAATAGATAAGACCATTTTACAATTTGGGCCCAAGTTAGAAGCAGAGCCTAAGGTGTAAATTATCGATAGTCCATATCTCGGAAACTATAAGAGATAATGCAATTTGGCAACCGGCAATGTAATTAGCATGCCGAATATTACTTGGAATGTGAAATGGAACGAAATCGCCAATAGATAAGACCATTTTACAATTTGGGAGCAAGTTAGAAGCAGAGCCTAAGGTGTAAATTATCGATAGTCCATATCTCGGAAACTATAAGAGATAATGCAATTTGGCAACCGGCAATGTAATTAGCATTCCGAATATTACTTGGAATGTGAATTGGAACGAAATCGCCAATAGATAAGACCATTTTACAATTTGGGCCCAAGTTAGAAGCAGAGCCTAAGGTGTAAATTATTGATAGTCCATATCTCGGAAACTATAAGAGATAATGCAATTTCGCAACCGGCAATGTAATTAGCATGCCGAATATCACTTGGAATGTGAATTGGGACGAAATCGCCAATAGATAAGACCATTTTACAATTTGGGCCCAAGTTAGAAGCAGAGCCTAAGTTGTAAATTATCGATAGTCCATATCTCGGAAACTATAAGAGATAATGCAATTTGGCAACCGGCAATGTAATTAGCATGCCGAATATTACTTGGAATGTGAATTGGAACGAAATCGCCAATAGATAAGACCATTTTACAATTTGGGCCCAAGTTAGAAGCAGAGCCTAAGGTGTAATTTATTGATAGTCCATATCTCGGAAACTATAAGAGATAATGCAATTTCGCAACCGGCAATGTAATTAGGATGCCGAATATTACTTGGAGTGTGAATTGGAACGAAATCGCCAATAGATAAGACCATTTTACAATTTGGGCCCAAGTTAGAAGCAGAGCCTAAGGTGTAAATTATCGATAGTCCATATCTCGGAAACTATAAGAGATAATGCAATTTGGCAACCGGCAATGTAATTAGCATGCCGAATATTACTTGGAATGTGAATTGGAACGAAATCGCCAATAGATAAGACCATTTTACAATTTGGGCCCAAGTTAGAAGCAGAGCCTAAGGTGTAAATTATCGATAGTCCATATCTCGGAAACTATTAGAGATAATGCAATTTGGCAACCGGCAATGTAATTAGCATGCCGAATATTACTTGGAATGTGAATTGGAACGAAATCGCCAATAGATAAGACCATTTTACAATTTGGGCCCAAGTTAGGAGCAGAGCCTAAGGTGTAAATTATCGATAGTCCATATCTCGGAAACTATAAGAGATAATGCAATTTGGCAACCGGCAATGTAATTAGCATGCCGAATATTACTTGGAATGTGAATTGGAACGAAATCGCCAATAGATAAGACCATTTTACAATTTGGGCCCAAGTTAGAAGCAGAGCCTAAGGTGTAAATTATCGATAGTCCATATCTCGGAAACTATAAGAGATAATGCAATTTGGCAACCGGCAATGTAATTAGCATGCCGAATATTACTTGGAATGTGAATTGGAACGAAATCGCCAATAGATAAGACCATTTTACAATTTGGGCCCAAGTTAGAAGCAGAGCCTAAGGTGTAAATTATTGATAGTCCATATCTCGGAAACTATAAGAGATAATGCAATTTCGCAACCGGCAATGTAATTAGCATGCCGAATATTACTTGGAGTGTGAATTGGAACGAAATCGCCAATAGGTAAGACCATTTTACAATTTGGGCCCAAGTTAGAAGCAGAGCCTAAGGTGTAAATTATCGATAGTCCATATCTCGGAAACTATAAGAGATAATGCAATTTGGCAACCGGCAATGTAATTAGCATGCCGAATATTACTTGGAATGTGAATTGGAACGAAATCGCCAATAGATAAGACCATTTTACAATTTGGGCCCAAGTTAGAAGCAGAGCCTAAGGTGTAAATTATCGATAGTCCATATCTCGGAAACTATAAAAGATAATGCAATTTGGCAACCGGCAATGTAATTAGCATGCCGAATATTACTTGGAATGTGAATTGCAACGAAATCGCCAATAGATAAGACAATTTTACAATTTGGGCCCAAGTTAGAAGCAGAGCCTAAGGTGTAAATTATCGATAGTCCATATCTCGGAAACTATAAGAGATAATGCAATTTGGCAACCGGCAATGTAATTAGCATGCCGAATATTACTTGGAATGTGAATTGGAACGAAATCGCCAATAGATAAGACCATTTTACAATTTGGGCCCAAGTTAGAAGCAGAGCCTAAGGTGTATATTATTGATAGTCCATATCTCGGAAACTATAAGAGATAATACAATTTCGCAACCGGCAATGTAATTAGCATGCCGAATATCACTTGGAATGTGAATTGGGACGAAATCGCCAATAGATAAGACCATTTTACAATTTGGGCCCAAGTTAGAAGCAGAGCCTAAGGTGTAAATTATCGATAGTCCGTATCTCGGAAACTATAAGAGATAATGCAATTTGGCAACCGGCAATGTAATTAGCATGCCGAATATTACTTGGAATGTGAATTGGAACGAAATCGCCAATAGATAAGACCATTTTACAATTTGGGCCCAAGTTAGAAGCAGAGCCTAAGGTGTAAATTATCGATAGTCCATATCTCGGAAACTAAGAGAGATAATGCAATTTGGCAACCGGCAATGTAATTAGCATGCCGAATATTACTTGGAATGTGAATTGGAACGAAATCGCCAATAGGTAAGACCATTTTACAATTTGGGCCCAAGTTAGAAGCAGAGCCTAAGGTGTAAATTATCGATAGTCCATATCTCGGAAACTATAAGAGATAATTCAATTTGGCAACCGGCAATGTAATTAGCATGCCGAATATTACTTGGAATGTGAATTGGAACGAAATCGCCAATAGATAAGACCATTTTACAATTTGGGCCCAAGTTAGAAGCAGAGCCTAAGGTGTAAATTATCGATAGTCCATATCTCGGAAACTATAAGAGATAATGCAATTTGGCAACCGGCAATGTAATTAACATGCCGAATATTACTTGGAATGTGAATTGGAACGAAATCGCCAATAGATAAGACCATTTTACAATTTGGGAGCAAGTTAGAAGCAGAGCCTAAGGAGTAAATTATCGATAGTCCATATCTCGGAAACTATAAGAGATAATGCAATTTGGCAACCGGCAATGTAATTAGCATGCCGAATATTACTTGGAATGTGAATTGGAACGAAATCGCCAATAGATAAGACCATTTTACAATTTGGGCCCAAGTTAGAAGCAGAGCCTATGGTGTAAATTATCGATAGTCCATATCTCGGAAACTATAAGAGATAATGCAATTTGGCAACCGGCAATGTAATTAGCATGCCGAATATTACTTGGAATGTAAATTGGAACGAAATCGCCAATAGATAAGACCATTTTACAATTTGGGCCCAAGTTAGAAGCAGAGCCTAAGGTGTAAATTATCGATAGTCCGTATCTCGGAAACTATAAGAGATAATTCAATTTGGCAACCGGCAATGTAATTAGCATGCCGAATATTACTTGGAATGTGAATTGGAACGAAATCGCCAATAGATAAGACCATTTTACAATTTGGGCCCAAGTTAGAAGCAGAGCCTAAGGTGTAAATTATCGATAGTCCATATCTCGGAAACTATAAGAGATATGCAATTTGGCAACCGGCAATGTAATTAACATGCCGAATATTACTTGGAATGTGAATTGGAACGAAATCGCCAATAGATAAGACCATTTTACAATTTGGGAGCAAGTTAGAAGCAGAGCCTAAGGAGTAAATTATCGATAGTCCATATCTCGGAAACTATAAGAGATAATGCAATTTGGCAACCGGCAATGTAATTAGCATGCCGAATATTACTTGGAATGTGAATTGGAACGAAATCGCCAATAGATAAGACCATTTTACAATTTGGGCCCAAGTTAGAAGCAGAGCCTATGGTGTAAATTATCGATAGTCCATATCTCGGAAACTATAAGAGATAATGCAATTTGGCAACCGGCAATGTAATTAGCATGCCGAATATTACTTGGAATGTAAATTGGAACGAAATCGCCAATAGATAAGACCATTTTACAATTTGGGCCCAAGTTAGAAGCAGAGCCTAAGGTGTAAATTATCGATAGTCCATATCTCGGAAACTATAAGAGATAATGCAATTTGGCAACCGGCAATGTAATTAGCATGCCGAATATTACTTGGAATGTGAATTGGAACGAAATCGCCAATAGATAAGACCATTTTACAATTTGGGCCCAAGTTAGAAGCAGAGCCTAAGGTGAAAATAATCGATAGTCCATATCTCGGAAACTATAAGAGATAATGCAATTTGGCAACCGGCAATGTAATTAGCATGCCGAATATTACTTGGAATGTGAATTGGAACGAAATCGCCAATAGATAAGACCATTTTACAATTTGGGCCCAAGTTAGAAGCAGAGCCTAAGGTGTAAATTATTGATAGTCCATATCTCGGAAACTATAAGAGATAATGCAATTTCGCAACCGGCAATGTAATTAGCATGCCGAATATTACTTGGAGTGTGAATTGGAACGAAATCGCCAATAGGTAAGACCATTTTACAATTTGGGCCCAAGTTAGAAGCAGAGCCTAAGGTGTAAATTATCGATAGTCCATATCTCGGAAACTATAAGAGATAATGCAATTTGGCAACCGGCAATGTAATTAGCATGCCGAATATTACTTGGAATGTGAATTGGAACGAAATCGCCAATAGATAAGACCATTTTACAATTTGGGCCCAAGTTAGAAGCAGAGCCTAAGGTGTAAATTATCGATAGTCCATATCTCGGAAACTATAAGAGATAATGCAATTTGGCAACCGGCAATGTAATTAGCATGCCGAATATTACTTGGAATGTGAATTGCAACGAAATCGCCAATAGATAAGACAATTTTACAATTTGGGCCCAAGTTAGAAGCAGAGCCTAATGTGTAAATTATCGATAGTCCATATCTCGGAAACTATAAGAGATAATGCAATTTGGCAACCGGCAATGTAATTAGCATGCCGAATATTACTTGGAATGTGAATTGGAACGAAATCGCCAATAGATAAGACCATTTTACAATTTGGGCCCAAGTTAGAAGCAGAGCCTAAGGTGTAAATTATTGATAGTCCATATCTCGGAAACTATAAGAGATAATGCAATTTCGCAACCGGCAATGTAATTAGCATGCCGAATATTACTTGGAGTGTGAATTGGAACGAAATCGCCAATAGGTAAGACCATTTTACAATTTGGGCCCAAGTTAGAAGCAGAGCCTAAGGTGTAAATTATCGATAGTCCATATCTCGGAAACTATAAGAGATAATGCAATTTGGCAACCGGCAATGTAATTAGCATGCCGAATATTACTTGGAATGTGAATTGGAACGAAATGGCCAATAGATAAGACCATTTTACATTTTGGGCCCAAGTTAGAAGCAGAGCCTAAGGTGTAAATTATTGATAGTCCATATCTCGGAAGCTATAAGAGATAATGCAATTTCGCAACCGGCAATGTAATTAGCATGCCGAATATCACTTGGAATGTGAATTGGGACGAAATCGCCAATAGATAAGACCATTTTACAATTTGGGCCCAAGTTAGAAGCAGAGCCTAAGGTGTAAATTATCGATAGTCCGTATCTCGGAAACTATAAGAGATAATGCAATTTGGCAACCGGCAATGTAATTAGCATGCCGAATATTACTTGGAATGTGAATTGGAACGAAATCGCCAATAGATAAGACCATTTTACAATTTGGGCCCAAGTTAGAAGCAGAGCCTATGGTGTAAATTATCGATAGTCCATATCTCGGAAACTATAAGAGATAATGCAATTTGGCAACCGGCAATGTAATTAGCATGCCGAATATTACTTGGAATGTGAATTGGAACGAAATCGCCAATATTTAAGACCATTATACAATTTGGGCCCAAGTTAGAAGCAGAGCCTAAGGTGTAAATTATCGATAGTCCATATCTCGGAAACTATAAGAGATAATTCAATTTGGCAACCGGCAATGTAATTAGCATGCCGAATATTACTTGGAATGTGAATTGGAACGAAATCGCCAATAGATAAGACCATTTTACAATTTGGGCCCAAGTTAGAAGCAGAGCCTAAGGTGTAAATTATCGATAGTCCATATCTCGGAAACTATAAGAGATAATGCAATTTGGCAACCGGCAATGTAATTAGCATGCCGAATATTACTTGGAATGTGAATTGGAACGAAATCGCCAATAGATAAGACCATTTTACAATTTGGGAGCAAGTTAGAAGCAGAGCCTAAGGTGTAAATTATCGATAGTCCATATCTCGGAAACTATAAGAGATAATGCAATTTGGCAACCGGCAATGTAATTAGCATGCCGAATATTACTTGGAATGTGAATTGGAACGAAATCGCCAATAGATAAGACCATTTTACAATTTGGGCCCAAGTTAGAAGCAGAGCCTAAGGTGTAAATTATTGATAGTCCATATCTCGGAAACTATAAGAGATAATGCAATTTCGCAACCGGCAATGTAATTAGCATGCCGAATATTACTTGGAGTGTGAATTGGAACGAAATCGCCAATAGGTAAGACCATTTTACAATTTGGGCCCAAGTTAGAAGCAGAGCCTAAGGTGTAAATTATCGATAGTCCATATCTCGGAAACTATAAGAGATAATGCAATTTGGCAACCGGCAATGTAATTAGCATGCCGAATATTACTTGGAATGTGAATTGGAACGAAATCGCCAATAGATAAGACCATTTTACAATTTGGGCCCAAGTTAGAAGCAGAGCCTAAGGTGTAAATTATCGATAGTCCATATCTCGGAAACTATAAGAGATAATGCAATTTGGCAACCGGCAATGTAATTAGCATGCCGAATATTACTTGGAATGTGAATTGCAACGAAATCGCCAATAGATAAGACAATTTTACAATTTGGGCCCAAGTTAGAAGCAGAGCCTAATGTGTAAATTATCGATAGTCCATATCTCGGAAACTATAAGAGATAATGTAATTTGGCAACCGGCAATGTAATTAGCATGCCGAATATTACTTGGAATGTGAATTGGAACGAAATCGCCAATAGATAAGACCATTTTACAATTTGGGCCCAAGTTAGAAGCAGAGCCTAAGGTGTAAATTATCGATAGTCCATATCTCGGAAACTATAAGAGATAATGCAATTTGGCAACCGGCAATGTAATTAGCATGCCGAATATTACTTGGAATGTGAATTGGAACGAAATCGCCAATAGATAAGACCATTTTACAATTTGGGCCCAAGTTAGAAGCAGAGCCTAAGGTGTAAATTATCGATAGTCCATATCTCGGAAACTATAAGAGATAATGCAATTTGGCAACCGGCAATGTAATTAGCATGCCGAATATTACTTGGAATGTGAATTGCAACGAAATCGCCAATAGATAAGACAATTTTACAATTTGGGCCCAAGTTAGAAGCAGAGCCTAAGGTGTAAATTATCGATAGTCCATATCTCGGAAACTATAAGAGATAATGCAATTTGTAACCGGCAATGTTATTAGCATGCCGAATATTACTTGGAATGTGAATTGGAACGAAATCGCCAATAGATAAGACCATTTTACAATTTGGGCCCAAGTTAGAAGCAGAGCCTAAGGTGTAAATTATTGATAGTCCATATCTCGGAAACTATAAGAGATAATGCAATTTCGCAACCGGCAATGTAATTAGCATGCCGAATATCACTTGGAATGTGAATTGGGACGAAATCGCCAATAGATAAGACCATTTTACAATTTGGGCCCAAGTTAGAAGCAGATCCTAAGGTGTAAATTATCGATAGTCCGTATCTCGGAAACTATAAGAGATAATGCAATTTGGCAACCGGCAATGTAATTAGCATGCCGAATATTACTTGGAATGTGAATTGGAACGAAATCGCCAATAGATAAGACCATTTTACAATTTGGGCCCAAGTTGGAAGCAGAGCCTAAGGTGTAAATTATCGATAGTCCATATCTCGGAAACAATAAGAGATAATGCAATTTGGCAACCGGCAATGTAATTAGCATGCCGAATATTACTTGGAATGTGAATTGGAACGAAATCGCCAATAGGTAAGACCATTTTACAATTTGGGCCCAAGTTAGAAGCAGAGCCTAAGGTGTAAATTATCGATAGTCCATATCTCGGAAACTATAAGAGATAATTCAATTTGGCAACCGGCAATGTAATTAGCATGCCGAATATTACTTGGAATGTGAATTGGAACGAAATCGCCAATAGATAAGACCATTTTACAATTTGGGCCCAAGTTAGAAGCAGAGCCTAAGGTGTAAATTATCGATAGTCCATATCTCGGAAACTATAAGAGATAATGCAATTTGGCAACCGGCAATGTAATTAGCATGCCGAATATTACTTGGAATGTGAATTGGAACGAAATCGCCAATAGATAAGACCATTTTACAATTTGGGAGCAAGTTAGAAGCAGAGCCTAAGGTGTAAATTATCGATAGTCCATATCTCGGAAACTATAAGAGATAATGCAATTTGGCAACCGGCAATGTAATTAGCATTCCGAATATTACTTGGAATGTGAATTGGAACGAAATCGCCAATAGATAAGACCATTTTACAATTTGGGCCCAAGTTAGAAGCAGAGCCTAAGGTGTAAATTATCGATAGTCCATATCTCGGAAACTATAAGAGATAATGCAATTTGGCAACCGGCAATGTAATTAGCATGCCGAATATTACTTGGAATGTGAAATGGAACGAAATCGCCAATAGATAAGACCATTTTACAATTTGGGAGCAAGTTAGAAGCAGAGCCTAAGGTGTAAATTATCGATAGTCCATATCTCGGAAACTATAAGAGATAATGCAATTTGGCAACCGGCAATGTAATTAGCATTCCGAATATTACTTGGAATGTGAATTGGAACGAAATCGCCAATAGATAAGACCATTTTACAATTTGGGCCCAAGTTAGAAGCAGAGCCTAAGGTGTAAATTATTGATAGTCCATATCTCGGAAACTATAAGAGATAATGCAATTTCGCAACCGGCAATGTAATTAGCATGCCGAATATCACTTGGAATGTGAATTGGGACGAAATCGCCAATAGATAAGACCATTTTACAATTTGGGCCCAAGTTAGAAGCAGAGCCTAAGGTGTAAATTATCGATAGTCCATATCTCGGAAACTATAAGAGATAATGCAATTTGGCAACCGGCAATGTAATTAGCATGCCGAATATTACTTGGAATGTGAATTGGAACGAAATCGCCAATAGATAAGACCATTTTACAATTTGGGCCCAAGTTAGAAGCAGAGCCTAAGGTGTAATTTATTGATAGTCCATATCTCGGAAACTATAAGAGATAATGCAATTTCGCAACCGGCAATGTAATTAGGATGCCGAATATTACTTGGAGTGTGAATTGGAACGAAATCGCCAATAGATAAGACCATTTTACAATTTGGGCCCAAGTTAGAAGCAGAGCCTAAGGTGTAAATTATCGATAGTCCATATCTCGGAAACTATAAGAGATAATGCAATTTGGCAACCGGCAATGTAATTAGCATGCCGAATATTACTTGGAATGTGAATTGGAACGAAATCGCCAATAGATAAGACCATTTTACAATTTGGGCCCAAGTTAGAAGCAGAGCCTAAGGTGTAAATTATCGATAGTCCATATCTCGGAAACTATTAGAGATAATGCAATTTGGCAACCGGCAATGTAATTAGCATGCCGAATATTACTTGGAATGTGAATTGGAACGAAATCGCCAATAGATAAGACCATTTTACAATTTGGGCCCAAGTTAGGAGCAGAGCCTAAGGTGTAAATTATCGATAGTCCATATCTCGGAAACTATAAGAGATAATGCAATTTGGCAACCGGCAATGTAATTAGCATGCCGAATATTACTTGGAATGTGAATTGGAACGAAATCGCCAATAGATAAGACCATTTTACAATTTGGGCCCAAGTTAGAAGCAGAGCCTAAGGTGTAAATTATCGATAGTCCATATCTCGGAAACTATAAGAGATAATGCAATTTGGCAACCGGCAATGTAATTAGCATGCCGAATATTACTTGGAATGTGAATTGGAACGAAATCGCCAATAGATAAGACCATTTTACAATTTGGGCCCAAGTTAGAAGCAGAGCCTAAGGTGTAAATTATTGATAGTCCATATCTCGGAAACTATAAGAGATAATGCAATTTCGCAACCGGCAATGTAATTAGCATGCCGAATATCACTTGGAATGTGAATTGGGACGAAATCGCCAATAGATAAGACCATTTTACAATTTGGGCCCAAGTTAGAAGCAGAGCCTAAGGTGTAAATTATCGATAGTCCATATCTCGGAAACTATAAGAGATAATGCAATTTGGCAACCGGCAATGTAATTAGCATGCCGAATATTACTTGGAATGTGAATTGGAACGAAATCGCCAATAGATAAGACCATTTTACAATTTGGGAGCAAGTTAGAAGCAGAGCCTAAGGTGTAAATTATCGATAGTCCATATCTCGGAAACTATAAGAGATAATGCAATTTGGCAACCGGCAATGTAATTAGCATGCCGAATATTACTTGGAATGTGAATTGGAACGAAATCGCCAATAGATAAGACCATTTTACAATTTGGGCCCAAGTTAGAAGCAGAGCCTAAGGTGTAAATTATTGATAGTCCATATCTCGGAAACTATAAGAGATAATGCAATTTCGCAACCGGCAATGTAATTAGCATGCCGAATATTACTTGGAGTGTGAATTGGAACGAAATCGCCAATAGGTAAGACCATTTTACAATTTGGGCCCAAGTTAGAAGCAGAGCCTAAGGTGTAAATTATCGATAGTCCATATCTCGGAAACTATAAGAGATAATGCAATTTGGCAACCGGCAATGTAATTAGCATGCCGAATATTACTTGGAATGTGAATTGGAACGAAATCGCCAATAGATAAGACCATTTTACAATTTGGGCCCAAGTTAGAAGCAGAGCCTAAGGTGTAAATTATCGATAGTCCATATCTCGGAAACTATAAAAGATAATGCAATTTGGCAACCGGCAATGTAATTAGCATGCCGAATATTACTTGGAATGTGAATTGCAATGAAATCGCCAATAGATAAGACAATTTTACAATTTGGGCCCAAGTTAGAAGCAGAGCCTAAGGTGTAAATTATCGATAGTCCATATCTCGGAAACTATAAGAGATAATGCAATTTGGCAACCGGCAATGTAATTAGCATGCCGAATATTACTTGGAATGTGAATTGGAACGAAATCGCCAATAGATAAGACCATTTTACAATTTGGGCCCAAGTTAGAAGCAGAGCCTAAGGTGTATATTATTGATAGTCCATATCTCGGAAACTATAAGAGATAATACAATTTCGCAACCGGCAATGTAATTAGCATGCCGAATATCACTTGGAATGTGAATTGGGACGAAATCGCCAATAGATAAGACCATTTTACAATTTGGGCCCAAGTTAGAAGCAGAGCCTAAGGTGTAAATTATCGATAGTCCGTATCTCGGAAACTATAAGAGATAATGCAATTTGGCAACCGGCAATGTAATTAGCATGCCGAATATTACTTGGAATGTGAATTGGAACGAAATCGCCAATAGATAAGACCATTTTACAATTTGGGCCCAAGTTAGAAGCAGAGCCTAAGGTGTAAATTATCGATAGTCCATATCTCGGAAACTAAGAGAGATAATGCAATTTGGCAACCGGCAATGTAATTAGCATGCCGAATATTACTTGGAATGTGAATTGGAACGAAATCGCCAATAGGTAAGACCATTTTACAATTTGGGCCCAAGTTAGAAGCAGAGCCTAAGGTGTAAATTATCGATAGTCCATATCTCGGAAACTATAAGAGATAATTCAATTTGGCAACCGGCAATGTAATTAGCATGCCGAATATTACTTGGAATGTGAATTGGAACGAAATCGCCAATAGATAAGACCATTTTACAATTTGGGCCCAAGTTAGAAGCAGAGCCTAAGGTGTAAATTATCGATAGTCCATATCTCGGAAACTATAAGAGATAATGCAATTTGGCAACCGGCAATGTAATTAACATGCCGAATATTACTTGGAATGTGAATTGGAACGAAATCGCCAATAGATAAGACCATTCTACAATTTGGGAGCAAGTTAGAAGCAGAGCCTAAGGAGTAAATTATCGATAGTCCATATCTCGGAAACTATAAGAGATAATGCAATTTGGCAACCGGCAATGTAATTAGCATGCCGAATATTACTTGGAATGTGAATTGGAACGAAATCGCCAATAGATAAGACCATTTTACAATTTGGGCCCAAGTTAGAAGCAGAGCCTATGGTGTAAATTATCGATAGTCCATATCTCGGAAACTATAAGAGATAATGCAATTTGGCAACCGGCAATGTAATTAGCATGCCGAATATTACTTGGAATGTAAATTGGAACGAAATCGCCAATAGATAAGACCATTTTACAATTTGGGCCCAAGTTAGAAGCAGAGCCTAAGGTGTAAATTATCGATAGTCCATATCTCGGAAACTATAAGAGATAATGCAATTTGGCAACCGGCAATGTAATTAGCATGCCGAATATTACTTGGAATGTGAATTGGAACGAAATCGCCAATAGATAAGACCATTTTACAATTTGGGCCCAAGTTAGAAGCAGAGCCTAAGGTGAAAATAATCGATAGTCCATATCTCGGAAACTATAAGAGATAATGCAATTTGGCAACCGGCAATGTAATTAGCATGCCGAATATTACTTGGAATGTGAATTGGAACGAAATCGCCAATAGATAAGACCATTTTACAATTTGGGCCCAAGTTAGAAGCAGAGCCTAAGGTGTAAATTATTGATAGTCCATATCTCGGAAACTATAAGAGATAATGCAATTTCGCAACCGGCAATGTAATTAGCATGCCGAATATTACTTGGAGTGTGAATTGGAACGAAATCGCCAATAGGTAAGACCATTTTACAATTTGGGCCCAAGTTAGAAGCAGAGCCTAAGGTGTAAATTATCGATAGTCCATATCTCGGAAACTATAAGAGATAATGCAATTTGGCAACCGGCAATGTAATTAGCATGCCGAATATTACTTGGAATGTGAATTGGAACGAAATCGCCAATAGATAAGACCATTTTACAATTTGGGCCCAAGTTAGAAGCAGAGCCTAAGGTGTAAATTATCGATAGTCCATATCTCGGAAACTATAAGAGATAATGCAATTTGGCAACCGGCAATGTAATTAGCATGCCGAATATTACTTGGAATGTGAATTGCAACGAAATCGCCAATAGATAAGACAATTTTACAATTTGGGCCCAAGTTAGAAGCAGAGCCTAATGTGTAAATTATCGATAGTCCATATCTCGGAAACTATAAGAGATAATGCAATTTGGCAACCGGCAATGTAATTAGCATGCCGAATATTACTTGGAATGTGAATTGGAACGAAATCGCCAATAGATAAGACCATTTTACAATTTGGGCCCAAGTTAGAAGCAGAGCCTAAGGTGTAAATTATTGATAGTCCATATCTCGGAAACTATAAGAGATAATGCAATTTCGCAACCGGCAATGTAATTAGCATGCCGAATATTACTTGGAGTGTGAATTGGAACGAAATCGCCAATAGGTAAGACCATTTTACAATTTGGGCCCAAGTTAGAAGCAGAGCCTAAGGTGTAAATTATCGATAGTCCATATCTCGGAAACTATAAGAGATAATGCAATTTGGCAACCGGCAATGTAATTAGCATGCCGAATATTACTTGGAATGTGAATTGGAACGAAATGGCCAATAGATAAGACCATTTTACATTTTGGGCCCAAGTTAGAAGCAGAGCCTAAGGTGTAAATTATTGATAGTCCATATCTCGGAAACTATAAGAGATAATGCAATTTCGCAACCGGCAATGTAATTAGCATGCCGAATATCACTTGGAATGTGAATTGGGACGAAATCGCCAATAGATAAGACCATTTTACAATTTGGGCCCAAGTTAGAAGCAGAGCCTAAGGTGTAAATTATCGATAGTCCGTATCTCGGAAACTATAAGAGATAATGCAATTTGGCAACCGGCAATGTAATTAGCATGCCGAATATTACTTGGAATGTGAATTGGAACGAAATCGCCAATAGATAAGACCATTTTACAATTTGGGCCCAAGTTAGAAGCAGAGCCTATGGTGTAAATTATCGATAGTCCATATCTCGGAAACTATAAGAGATAATGCAATTTGGCAACCGGCAATGTAATTAGCATGCCGAATATTACTTGGAATGTGAATTGGAACGAAATCGCCAATATTTAAGACCATTATACAATTTGGGCCCAAGTTAGAAGCAGAGCCTAAGGTGTAAATTATCGATAGTCCATATCTCGGAAACTATAAGAGATAATTCAATTTGGCAACCGGCAATGTAATTAGCATGCCGAATATTACTTGGAATGTGAATTGGAACGAAATCGCCAATAGATAAGACCATTTTACAATTTGGGCCCAAGTTAGAAGCAGAGCCTAAGGTGTAAATTATCGATAGTCCATATCTCGGAAACTATAAGAGATAATGCAATTTGGCAACCGGCAATGTAATTAGCATGCCGAATATTACTTGGAATGTGAATTGGAACGAAATCGCCAATAGATAAGACCATTTTACAATTTGGGAGCAAGTTAGAAGCAGAGCCTAAGGTGTAAATTATCGATAGTCCATATCTCGGAAACTATAAGAGATAATGCAATTTGGCAACCGGCAATGTAATTAGCATGCCGAATATTACTTGGAATGTGAATTGGAACGAAATCGCCAATAGATAAGACCATTTTACAATTTGGGCCCAAGTTAGAAGCAGAGCCTAAGGTGTAAATTATTGATAGTCCATATCTCGGAAACTATAAGAGATAATGCAATTTCGCAACCGGCAATGTAATTAGCATGCCGAATATTACTTGGAGTGTGAATTGGAACGAAATCGCCAATAGGTAAGACCATTTTACAATTTGGGCCCAAGTTAGAAGCAGAGCCTAAGGTGTAAATTATCGATAGTCCATATCTCGGAAACTATAAGAGATAATGCAATTTGGCAACCGGCAATGTAATTAGCATGCCGAATATTACTTGGAATGTGAATTGGAACGAAATCGCCAATAGATAAGACCATTTTACAATTTGGGCCCAAGTTAGAAGCAGAGCCTAAGGTGTAAATTATCGATAGTTCATATCTCGGAAACTATAAGAGATAATGCAATTTGGCAACCGGCAATGTAATTAGCATGCCGAATATTACTTGGAATGTGAATTGCAACGAAATCGCCAATAGATAAGACAATTTTACAATTTGGGCCCAAGTTAGAAGCAGAGCCTAATGTGTAAATTATCGATAGTCCATATCTCGGAAACTATAAGAGATAATGTAATTTGGCAACCGGCAATGTAATTAGCATGCCGAATATTACTTGGAATGTGAATTGGAACGAAATCGCCAATAGATAAGACCATTTTACAATTTGGGCCCAAGTTAGAAGCAGAGCCTAAGGTGTAAATTATCGATAGTCCATATCTCGGAAACTATAAGAGATAATGCAATTTGGCAACCGGCAATGTAATTAGCATGCCGAATATTACTTGGAATGTGAATTGGAACGAAATCGCCAATAGATAAGACCATTTTACAATTTGGGAGCAAGTTAGAAGCAGAGCCTAAGGTGTAAATTATCGATAGTCCATATCTCGGAAACTATAAGAGATAATGCAATTTGGCAACCGGCAATGTAATTAGCATGCCGAATATTACTTGGAATGTGAATTGGAACGAAATCGCCAATAGATAAGACCATTTTACAATTTGGGCCCAAGTTAGAAGCAGAGCCTAAGGTGTAAATTATTGATAGTCCATATCTCGGAAACTATAAGAGATAATGCAATTTCGCAACCGGCAATGTAATTAGCATGCCGAATATTACTTGGAGTGTGAATTGGAACGAAATCGCCAATAGGTAAGACCATTTTACAATTTGGGCCCAAGTTAGAAGCAGAGCCTAAGGTGTAAATTATCGATAGTCCATATCTCGGAAACTATAAGAGATAATGCAATTTGGCAACCGGCAATGTAATTAGCATGCCGAATATTACTTGGAATGTGAATTGGAACGAAATCGCCAATAGATAAGACCATTTTACAATTTGGGCCCAAGTTAGAAGCAGAGCCTAAGGTGTAAATTATCGATAGTCCATATCTCGGAAACTATAAGAGATAATGCAATTTGGCAACCGGCAATGTAATTAGCATGCCGAATATTACTTGGAATGTGAATTGCAACGAAATCGCCAATAGATAAGACAATTTTACAATTTGGGCCCAAGTTAGAAGCAGAGCCTAATGTGTAAATTATCGATAGTCCATATCTCGGAAACTATAAGAGATAATGTAATTTGGCAACCGGCAATGTAATTAGCATGCCGAATATTACTTGGAATGTGAATTGGAACGAAATCGCCAATAGATAAGACCATTTTACAATTTGGGCCCAAGTTAGAAGCAGAGCCTAAGGTGTAAATTATTGATAGTCCATATCTCGGAAACTATAAGAGATAATGCAATTTCGCAACCGGCAATGTAATTAGCATGCCGAATATTACTTGGAATGTGAATTGGAACGAAATCGCCAATAGATAAGACCATTTTACAATTTGGGCCCAAGTTAGAAGCAGAGCCTAAGGTGTAAATTATTGATAGTCCATATCTCGGAAACTATAAGAGATAATGCAATTTGGCAACCGGCAATGTAATTAGCATGCCGAATATTACTTGGAATGTGAATTGGAACGAAATCGCCAATAGATAAGACCATTTTACAATTTGGGCCCAAGTTAGAAGCAGAGCCTATGGTGTAAATTATCGATAGTCCATATCTCGGAAACTATAAGAGATAATGCAATTTGGCAACCGGCAATGTAATTAGCATGCCGAATATTACTTGGAATGTGAATTGGAACGAAATCGCCAATATTTAAGACCATTATACAATTTGGGCCCAAGTTAGAAGCAGAGCCTAAGGTGTAAATTATCGATAGTCCATATCTCGGAAACTATAAGAGATAATTCAATTTGGCAACCGGCAATGTAATTAGCATGCCGAATATTACTTGGAATGTGAATTGGAACGAAATCGCCAATAGATAAGACCATTTTACAATTTGGGCCCAAGTTAGAAGCAGAGCCTAAGGTGTAAATTATCGATAGTCCATATCTCGGAAACTATAAGAGATAATGCAATTTGGCAACCGGCAATGTAATTAGCATGCCGAATATTACTTGGAATGTGAATTGGAACGAAATCGCCAATAGATAAGACCATTTTACAATTTGGGAGCAAGTTAGAAGCAGAGCCTAAGGTGTAAATTATCGATAGTCCATATCTCGGAAACTATAAGAGATAATGCAATTTGGCAACCGGCAATGTAATTAGCATGCCGAATATTACTTGGAATGTGAATTGGAACGAAATCGCCAATAGATAAGACCATTTTACAATTTGGGCCCAAGTTAGAAGCAGAGCCTAAGGTGTAAATTATCGATAGTCCATATCTCGGAAACTATAAGAGATAATGCAATTTGGCAACCGGCAATGTAATTAGCATGCCGAATATTGCTTGGAATGTGAATTGGAACGAAATCGCCAATAGATAAGACCATTTTACAATTTGGGAGCAAGTTAGAAGCAGAGCCTAAGGTGTAAATTATCGATAGTCCATATCTCGGAAACTATAAGAGATAATGCAATTTGGCAACCGGCAATGTAATTAGCATGCCGAATATTACTTGGAATGTGAATTGGAACGAAATCGCCAATAGATAAGACCATTTTACAATTTGGGCCCAAGTTAGAAGCAGAGCCTATGGTGTAAATTATCGATAGTCCATATCTCGGAAACTATAAGAGATAATGCAATTTGGCAACCGGCAATGTAATTAGCATGCCGAATATTACTTGGAATGTGAATTGGAACGAAATCGCCAATAGGTAAGACCATTATACAATTTGGGCCCAAGTTAGAAGCAGAGCCTAAGGTGTAAATTATCGATAGTCCATATCTCGGAAACTATAAGAGATAATTCAATTTGGCAACCGGCAATGTAATTAGCATGCCGAATATTACTTGGAATGTGAATTGGAACGAAATCGCCAATAGATAAGACCATTTTACAATTTGGGCCCAAGTTAGAAGCAGAGCCTAAGGTGTAAATTATCGATAGTCCATATCTCGGAAACTATAAGAGATAATGCAATTTGGCAACCGGCAATGTAATTAGCATGCCGAATATTACTTGGAATGTGAATTGGAACGAAATCGCCAATAGATAAGACCATTTTACAATTTGGGAGCAAGTTAGAAGCAGAGCCTAAGGTGTAAATTATCGATAGTCCATATCTCGGAAACTATAAGAGATAATGCAATTTGGCAACCGGCAATGTAATTAGCATGCCGAATATTACTTGGAATGTGAATTGGAACGAAATCGCCAATAGATAAGACCATTTTACAATTTGGGCCCAAGTTAGAAGCAGAGCCTATGGTGTAAATTATCGATAGTCCATATCTCGGAAACTATAAGAGATAATGCAATTTGGCAACCGGCAATGTAATTAGCATGCCGAATATTACTTGGAATGTGAATTGGAACGAAATCGCCAATAGATAAGACCATTTTACAATTTGGGCCCAAGTTAGAAGCAGAGCCTAAGGTGTAAATTATCGATAGTCCATATCTCGGAAACTATAAGAGATAATGCAATTTGGCAACCGGCAATGTAATTAGCATGCCGAATATTACTTGGAATGTGAATTGGAACGAAATCGCCAATAGATAAGACCATTTTACAATTTGGGAGCAAGTTAGAAGCAGAGCCTAAGGTGTAAATTATCGATAGTCCATATCTCGGAAACTATAAGAGATAATGCAATTTGGCAACCGGCAATGTAATTAGCATGCCGAATATTACTTGGAATGTGAATTGGAACGAAATCGCCAATAGATAAGACCATTTTACAATTTGGGCCCAAGTTAGAAGCAGAGCCTAAGGTGTAAATTATCGATAGTCCATATCTCGGAAACTATAAGAGATAATGCAATTTGGCAACCGGCAATGTAATTAGCATGCCGAATATTGCTTGGAATGTGAATTGGAACGAAATCGCCAATAGATAAGACCATTTTACAATTTGGGAGCAAGTTAGAAGCAGAGCCTAAGGTGTAAATTATCGATAGTCCATATCTCGGAAACTATAAGAGATAATGCAATTTGGCAACCGGCAATGTAATTAGCATGCCGAATATTACTTGGAATGTGAATTGGAACGAAATCGCCAATAGATAAGACCATTTTACAATTTGGGCCCAAGTTAGAAGCAGAGCCTATGGTGTAAATTATCGATAGTCCATATCTCGGAAACTATAAGAGATAATGCAATTTGGCAACCGGCAATGTAATTAGCATGCCGAATATTACTTGGAATGTGAATTGGAACGAAATCGCCAATAGGTAAGACCATTATACAATTTGGGCCCAAGTTAGAAGCAGAGCCTAAGGTGTAAATTATCGATAGTCCATATCTCGGAAACTATAAGAGATAATTCAATTTGGCAACCGGCAATGTAATTAGCATGCCGAATATTACTTGGAATGTGAATTGGAACGAAATCGCCAATAGATAAGACCATTTTACAATTTGGGCCCAAGTTAGAAGCAGAGCCTAAGGTGTAAATTATCGATAGTCCATATCTCGGAAACTATAAGAGATAATGCAATTTGGCAACCGGCAATGTAATTAGCATGCCGAATATTACTTGGAATGTGAATTGGAACGAAATCGCCAATAGATAAGACCATTTTACAATTTGGGAGCAAGTTAGAAGCAGAGCCTAAGGTGTAAATTATCGATAGTCCATATCTCGGAAACTATAAGAGATAATGCAATTTGGCAACCGGCAATGTAATTAGCATGCCGAATATTACTTGGAATGTGAATTGGAACGAAATCGCCAATAGATAAGACCATTTTACAATTTGGGCCCAAGTTAGAAGCAGAGCCTATGGTGTAAATTATCGATAGTCCATATCTCGGAAACTATAAGAGATAATGCAATTTGGCAACCGGCAATGTAATTAGCATGCCGAATATTACTTGGAATGTGAATTGGAACGAAATCGCCAATAGATAAGACCATTTTACAATTTGGGCCCAAGTTAGAAGCAGAGCCTAAGGTGTAAATTATCGATAGTCCATATCTCGGAAACTATAAGAGATAATGCAATTTGGCAACCGGCAATGTAATTAGCATGCCGAATATCACTTGCAATGTGAATTGGGACGAAATCGCCAATAGATAAGACCATTTTACAATTTGGGCCCAAGTTAGAAGCAGAGCCTAAGGTGTAAATTATCGATAGTCCATATCTCGGAAACTATAAGAGATAATGCAATTTGGCAACCGGCAATGTAATTAGCATGCCGAATATTACTTGGAATGTGAATTGGAACGAAATCGCCAATAGATAAGACCATTTTACAATTTGTTCCCAAGTTAGAAGCAGAGCCTAAGGTGTAAATTATCGATAGTCCATATCTCGGAAACTATAAGAGATAATGCAATTTGGCAACCGGCAATGTAATTAGCATGCCGAATATTACTTGGAATGTGAATTGGAACGAAATCGCCAATAGATAAGACCATTTTACAATTTGGGCCCAAGTTAGAAGCAGAGCCTAAGGTGTAAATTATCGATAGTCCATATCTCGGAAACTATAAGAGATAATGCAATTTCGCAACCGGCAATGTAATTAGCATGCCGAATATCACTTGGAATGTGAATTGGGACGAAATCGCCAATAGATAAGACCATTTTACAATTTGGGCCCAAGTTAGAAGCAGAGCCTAAGGTGTAAATTATCGATAGTCCATATCTCGGAAACTATAAGAGATAATGCAATTTGGCAACCGGCAATTTAATTAGCATGCCGAATATTACTTGGAATGTGAATTGGAACGAAATCGCCAATAGATAAGACCATTTTACAATAAGGGCCCAAGTTAGAAGCAGAGCCTAAGGAGTAAATTATCGATAGTCCATAACTCGGAAACTATAAGAGATAATGCAATTTGGCAACCGGCAATGTAATTAGCATGCCGAATATTACTTGGAATGTGAATTGGAACGAAATCGCCAATAGATAAGACCATTTTACAATTTGGGCCCAAGTTAGAAGCAGAGCCTAAGGTGTAAATTATTGATAGTCCATATCTCGGAAACTATAAGAGATAATGCAATTTCGCAACCGGCAATGTAATTAGCATGCCGAATATTACTTGGAGTGTGAATTGGAACGAAATCGCCAATAGATAAGACCATTTTACAATTTGGGCCCAAGTTAGAAGCAGAGCCTAAGGTGTAAATTATCGATAGTCCATATCTCGGAAACTATAAGAGATAATGCAATTTGGCAACCGGCAATGTAATTAGCATGCCGAATATTACTTGGAATGTGAATTGGAACGAAATCGCCAATAGATAAGACCATTTTACAATTTGGGCCCAAGTTAGAAGCAGAGCCTAAGGTGTAAATTATCGATAGTCCATATCTCGGAAACTATAAGAGATAATGCAATTTCGCAACCGGCAATGTAATTAGCATGCCGAATATCACTTGGAATGTGAATTGGGACGAAATCGCCAATAGATAAGACCATTTTACAATTTGGGCCCAAGTTAGAAGCAGAGCCTAAGGTGTAAATTATCGATAGTCCATATCTCGGAAACTATAAGAGATAATGCAATTTGGCAACCGGCAATGTAATTAGCATGCCGAATATTACTTGGAATGTGAATTGGAACGAAATCGCCAATAGATAAGACCATTTTACAATAAGGGCCCAAGTTAGAAGCAGAGCCTAAGGAGTAAATTATCGATAGTCCATAACTCGGAAACTATAAGAGATAATGCAATTTGGCAACCGGCAATGTAATTAGCATGCCGAATATTACTTGGAATGTGAATTGGAACGAAATCGCCAATAGATAAGACCATTTTACAATTTGGGCCCAAGTTAGAAGCAGAGCCTAAGGTGTAAATTATTGATAGTCCATATCTCGGAAACTATAAGAGATAATGCAATTTCGCAACCGGCAATGTAATTAGCATGCCGAATATTACTTGGAGTGTGAATTGGAACGAAATCGCCAATAGATAAGACCATTTTACAATTTGGGCCCAAGTTAGAAGCAGAGCCTAAGGTGTAAATTATCGATAGTCCATATCTCGGAAACTATAAGAGATAATGCAATTTGGCAACCGGCAATGTAATTAGCATGCCGAATATTACTTGGAATGTGAATTGGAACGAAATCGCCAATAGATAAGACCATTTTACAATTTGGGCCCAAGTTAGAAGCAGAGCCTATGGTGTAAATTATCGATAGTCCATATCTCGGAAACTATAAGAGATAATGCAATTTGGCAACCGGCAATGTAATTAGCATGCCGAATATTACTTGGAATGTGAATTGGAACGAAATCGCCAATAGATAAGACCATTTTACAATTTGGGCCCAAGTTAGAAGCAGAGCCTAAGGTGTAAATTATCGATAGTCCATATCTCGGAAACTATAAGAGATAATGCAATTTGGCAACCGGCAATGTAATTAGCATGCCGAATATCACTTGCAATGTGAATTGGGACGAAATCGCCAATAGATAAGACCATTTTACAATTTGGGCCCAAGTTAGAAGCAGAGCCTAAAGTGTAAATTATCGATAGTCCATATCTCGGAAACTATAAGAGATAATGCAATTTGGCAACCGGCAATGTAATTAGCATGCCGAATATTACTTGGAATGTGAATTGGAACGAAATCGCCAATAGATAAGACCATTTTACAATTTGTTCCCAAGTTAGAAGCAGAGCCTAAGGTGTAAATTATCGATAGTCCATATCTCGGAAACTATAAGAGATAATGCAATTTGGCAACCGGCAATGTAATTAGCATGCCGAATATTACTTGGAATGTGAATTGGAACGAAATCGCCAATAGATAAGACCATTTTACAATTTGGGCCCAAGTTAGAAGCAGAGCCTAAGGTGTAAATTATCGATAGTCCATATCTCGGAAACTATAAGAGATAATGCAATTTCGCAACCGGCAATGTAATTAGCATGCCGAATATCACTTGGAATGTGAATTGGGACGAAATCGCCAATAGATAAGACCATTTTACAATTTGGGCCCAAGTTAGAAGCAGAGCCTAAGGTGTAAATTATCGATAGTCCATATCTCGGAAACTATAAGAGATAATGCAATTTGGCAACCGGCAATGTAATTAGCATGCCGAATATTACTTGGAATGTGAATTGGAACGAAATCGCCAATAGATAAGACCATTTTACAATAAGGGCCCAAGTTAGAAGCAGAGCCTAAGGAGTAAATTATCGATAGTCCATAACTCGGAAACTATAAGAGATAATGCAATTTGGCAACCGGCAATGTAATTAGCATGCCGAATATTACTTGGAATGTGAATTGGAACGAAATCGCCAATAGATAAGACCATTTTACAATTTGGGCCCAAGTTAGAAGCAGAGCCTAAGGTGTAAATTATTGATAGTCCATATCTCGGAAACTATAAGAGATAATGCAATTTCGCAACCGGCAATGTAATTAGCATGCCGAATATTACTTGGAGTGTGAATTGGAACGAAATCGCCAATAGATAAGACCATTTTACAATTTGGGCCCAAGTTAGAAGCAGAGCCTAAGGTGTAAATTATCGATAGTCCATATCTCGGAAACTATAAGAGATAATGCAATTTGGCAACCGGCAATGTAATTAGCATGCCGAATATTACTTGGAATGTGAATTGGAACGAAATCGCCAATAGATAAGACCATTTTACAATTTGGGCCCAAGTTAGAAGCAGAGCCTAAGGTGTAAATTATCGATAGTCCATATCTCGGAAACTATAAGAGATAATGCAATTTGGCAACCGGCAATATAATTAGCATGCCGAATATTACTTGGAATGTGAATTGGAACGAAATCGCCAATAGATAAGACCATTTTACAATTTGGGCCCAAGTTAGAAGCAGAGCCTAAGGTGTAAATTATCGATAGTCCATATCTCGGAAACTATAAGAGATAATGCAATTTGGCAACCGGCAATGTAATTAGCATGCCGAATATTACTTGGAATGTGAATTGGAACGAAATCGCCAATAGATAAGACCATTTTACAATTTGGGCCCAAGTTAGAAGCAGAGCCTAAGGTGTAAATTATCGATAGTCCATATCTCGGAAACTATAAGAGATAATGCAATTTGGCAACCGGCAATGTAATTAGCATGCCGAATATTACTTGGAATGTGAATTGGAACGAAATCGCCAATAGATAAGACCATTTTACAATTTGGGCCCAAGTTAGAAGCAGAGCCTAAGGTGTAAATTATCGATAGTCCATATCTCGGAAACTATAAGAGATAATGCAATTTGGCAACCGGCAATGTAATTAGAATGCCGAATATTACTTGGAATATGAATTGGAACGAAATCGCCAATAGATAAGACCATTTTACAATTTGGGAGCAAGTTAGAAGCAGAGCCTAAGGTGTAAATTATCGATAGTCCATATCTCGAAAACTATAAGAGATAATGCAATTTGGCAACCGGCAATGTAATTAGCATGCCGAATATTACTTGGAATGTGAATTGGAACGAAATCGCCAATAGATAAGACCATTTTACAATTTGGGCCCAAGTTAGAAGCAGAGCCTAAGGTGTAAATTATTGATAGTCCATATCTCGGAAACTATAAGAGATAATGCAATTTCGCAACCGGCAATGTAATTAGCATGCCGAATATTACTTGGAGTGTGAATTGGAACGAAATCGCCAATAGGTAAGACCATTTTACAATTTGGGCCCAAGTTAGAAGCAGAGCCTAAGGTGTAAATTATCGATAGTCCATATCTCGGAAACTATAAGAGATAATGCAATTTGGCAACCGGCAATGTAATTAGCATGCCGAATATTACTTGGAATGTGAATTGGAACGAAATCGCCAATAGATAAGACCATTTTACAATTTGGGCCCAAGTTAGAAGCAGAGCCTAAGGTGTAAATTATCGATAGTCCATATCTCGGAAACTATAAGAGATAATGCAATTTGGCAACCGGCAATGTAATTAGCATGCCGAATATTAATTGGAATGTGAATTGCAACGAAATCGCCAATAGATAAGACAATTTTACAATTTGGGCCCAAGTTAGAAGCAGAGCCTAAGGTGTAAATTATCGATAGTCCATATCTCGGAAACTATAAGAGATAATGCAATTTTGCAACCGGCAATGTAATTAGCATGCCGAATATTACTTGGAATGTGAATTGGAACGAAATCGCCAATAGATAAGGACCATTTTACAATTTGGGCCCAAGTTAGAAGCAGAGCCTAAGGTGTAAATTATTGATAGTCCATATCTCGGAAACTATAAGAGATAATACAATTTCGCAACCGGCAATGTAATTAGCATGCCGAATATCACTTGGAATGTGAATTGGGACGAAATCGCCAATAGATAAGACCATTTTACAATTTGGGCCCAAGTTAGAAGCAGAGCCTAAGGTGTAAATTATCGATAGTCCGTATCTCGGAAACTATAAGAGATAATGCAATTTGGCAACCGGCAATGTAATTAGCATGCCGAATATTACTTGGAATGTGAATTGGAACGAAATCGCCAATAGATAAGACCATTTTACAATTTGGGCCCAAGTTAGAAGCAGAGCCTAAGGTGTAAATTATCGATAGTCCATATCTCGGAAACTATAAGAGATAATGCAATTTGGCAACCGGCAATGTAATTAGCATGCCGAATATTACTTGGAATGTGAATTGGAACGAAATCGCCAATAGGTAAGACCATTTTACAATTTGGGCCCATGTTAGAAGCAGAGCCTAAGGTGTAAATTATCGATAGTCCATATCTCGGAAACTATAAGAGATAATTCAATTTGGCAACCTGCAATGTAATTAGCATGCCGAATATTACTTGGATTGTGAATTGGAACGAAATCGCCAATAGATAAGACCATTTTACAATTTGGGCCCAAGTTAGAAGCAGAGCCTAAGGTGTAAATTATCGATAGTCCATATTTCGGAAACTATAAGAGATAATGCAATTTGGCAACCGGCAATGTAATTAGCATGCCGAATATTACTTGGAATGTGAATTGGAACGAAATCGCCAATAGATAAGACCATTTTACAATTTGGGAGCAAGTTAGAAGCAGAGCCTAAGGTGTAAATTATCGATAGTCCATATCTCGGAAACTATAAGAGATAATGCAATTTGGCAACCGGCAATGTAATTAGCATGCCGAATATTACTTGGAATGTGAATTGGAACGAAATCGCCAATAGATAAAACCATTTTACAATTTGGGCCCAAGTTAGAAGCAGAGCCTAAGGTGTAAATTATTGATAGTCCATATCTCGGAAACTATAAGAGATAATGCAATTTCGCAACCGGCAATGTAATTAGCATGCCGAATATTACTTGGAGTGTGAATTGGAACGAAATCGCCAATAGGTAAGACCATTTTACAATTTGGGCCCAAGTTAGAAGCAGAGCCTAAGGTGTAAATTATCGATAGTCCATATCTCGGAAACTATAAGAGATAATGCAATTTGGCAACCGGCAATGTAATTAGCATGCCGAATATTACTTGGAATGTGAATTGGAACGAAATCGCCAATAGATAAGACCATTTTACAATTTGGGCCCAAGTTAGAAGCAGAGCCTAAGGTGTAAATTATCGATAGTCCATATCTCGGAAACTATAAGAGATAATGCAATTTGGCAACCGGCAATGTAATTAGCATGCCGAATATTACTTGGAATGTGAATTGGAACGAAATCGCCAATAGATAAGACCATTTTACAATTTGGGAGCAAGTTAGAAGCAGAGCCTAAGGTGTAAATTATCGATAGTCCATATCTCGGAAACTATAAGAGATAATGCAATTTGGCAACCGGCAATGTAATTAGCATGCCGAATATTACTTGGAATGTGAATTGGAACGAAATCGCCAATAGATAAAACCATTTTAAAATTTGGGCCCAAGTTAGAAGCAGAGCCTATGGTGTAAATTATCGATAGTCCATATCTCGGAAACTATAAGAGATAATGCAATTTGGCAACCGGCAATGTAATTAGCATGCCGAATATTACTTGGAATGTGAATTGGAACGAAATCGCCAATAGATAAGACCATTTTACAATTTGGGCCCAAGTTAGAAGCAGAGCCTAAGGTGTATATTATCGATAGTCCATATCTCGGAAACTATAAGAGATAATGCAATTTGGCAACCGGCAATGTAATTATCATGCCGAATATTACTTGGAATGTGAATTGGAACGAAATCGCCAATAGGTAAGACCATTTTACAATTTGGGCCCAAGTTTGAAGCAGAGCCTAAGGTGTAAATTATCGATAGTCCATATCTCGGAAACTATAAGAGATAATTCAATTTGGCAACCGGCAATGTAATTAGCATGCCGAATATTACTTGGAATGTGAATTGGAACGAAATCGCCAATAGATAAGACCATTTTACAATTTGGGCCCAAGTTAGAAGCAGAGCCTAAGGTGTAAATTATCGATAGTCCATATCTCGGAAACTATAAGAGATAATGCAATTTGGCAACCGGCAATGTAATTAGCATGCCGAATATTACTTGGAATGTGAATTGGAACGAAATCGCCAATAGATAAGACCATTTTACAATTTGGGCCCAAGTTGGAAGCAGAGCCTAAGGTGTAAATTATCGATAGTCCATATCTCGGAAACTATAAGAGATAATGCAATTTGGCAACCGGCAATGTAATTAGCATGCCGAATATTACTTGGAATGTGAATTGGAACGAAATCGCCAATAGATAAGACCATTTTACAATTTGGGCCCAAGTTAGAAGCAGAGCCTATGATGTAAATTATCGATAGTCCATATCTCGGAAACTATAAGAGATAATGCAATTTGGCAACCGGCAATGTAATTAGCATGCCGAATATTACTTGGAATGTGAATTGGAACGAAATCGCCAATAGATAAGACCATTTTACAATTTGGGCCCAAGTTAGAAGCAGAGCCTAAGGTGTAAATTATCGATAGTCCATATCTCGGAAACTATAAGAGATAATGCAATTTGGCAACTGGCAATGTAATTAGCATGCCGAATATTGCTTGGAATGTGAATTGGAACGAAATCGCCAATAGATAAGACCATTTTACAATTTGGGCCCAAGTTAGAAGCAGAGCCTAAGGTGTAAATTATCGATAGTCCATATCTCGGAATCTATAAGAGATAATGCAATTTGGCAACCGGCAATGTAATTAGCATGCCGAATATTACTTGGAATGTGAATTGGAACGAAATTGCCAATAGATAAGACCATTTTACAATTTGGGCCCAAGTTAGAAGCAGAGCCTAAGGTGTAAATTATCGATAGTCCATATCTCTGAAACTATAAGAGATAATGCAGTTTCGCAACCGGCAATGTAATTAGCATGAATAATATTACTTGGAATGTGAACTGGGACGAAATCGCCAATAGATAAGGCCCTTTTACAATTTGGGCCCAAGTTAGAAGCAGAGCCTAAGGTCTAAATTATCGATAGTCCATATCTCGGAAACTATAAGAGATAATGCAATTTGGCAACCGGCAATGTAATTAGCATGCCGAATATTACTTGGAATGTGAATTGGAACGAAATCGCCAATAGATAAGACCATTTTACAATTTGTTCCCAAGTTAGAAGCAGAGCCTAAGGTGTAAATTATCGATAGTCCATATCTCGGAAACTATAAGAGATAATGCAATTTGGCAACCGGCAATGTAATTAGCATGCCGAATATTACTTGGAATGTGAATTGGAACGAAATCGCCAATAGATAAGACCATTTTACAATTTGGGCCCAAGTTAGAAGCAGAGCCTAAGGTGTAAATTATCGATAGTCCATATCTCGGAAACTATAAGAGATAATGCAATTTCGCAACCGGCAATGTAATTAGCATGCCGAATATCACTTGGAATGTGAATTGGGACGAAATCGCCTATAGATAAGACCATTTTACAATTTGGGCCCAAGTTAGAAGCAGAGCCTAAGGTGTAAATTATCGATAGTCCATATCTCGGAAACTATAAGAGATAATGCAATTTGGCAACCGGCAATGTAATTAGCATGCCGAATATTACTTGGAATGTGAATTGGAACGAAATCGCCAATAGATAAGACCATTTTACAATAAGGGCCCAAGTTAGAAGCAGAGCCTAAGGAGTAAATTATCGATAGTCCATAACTCGGAAACTATAAGAGATAATGCAATTTGGCAACCGGCAATGTAATTAGCATGCCGAATATTACTTGGAATGTGAATTGGAACGAAATCGCCAATAGATAAGACCATTTTACAATTTGGGCCCAAGTTAGAAGCAGAGCCTAAGGTGTAAATTATTGATAGTCCATATCTCGGAAACTATAAGAGATAATGCAATTTCGCAACCGGCAATGTAATTAGCATGCCGAATATTACTTGGAGTGTGAATTGGAACGAAATCGCCAATAGATAAGACCATTTTACAATTTGGGCCCAAGTTAGAAGCAGAGCCTAAGGTGTAAATTATCGATAGTCCATATCTCGGAAACTATAAGAGATAATGCAATTTGGCAACCGGCAATGTAATTAGCATGCCGAATATTACTTGGAATGTGAATTGGAACGAAATCGCCAATAGATAAGACCATTTTACAATAAGGGCCCAAGTTAGAAGCAGAGCCTAAGGAGTAAATTATCGATAGTCCATAACTCGGAAACTATAAGAGATAATGCAATTTGGCAACCGGCAATGTAATTAGCATGCCGAATATTACTTGGAATGTGAATTGGAACGAAATCGCCAATAGATAAGAACATTTTACAATTTGGGCCCAAGTTAGAAGCAGAGCCTAAGGTGTAAATTATTGATAGTCCATATCTCGGAAACTATAAGAGATAATGCAATTTCGCAACCGGCAATGTAATTAGCATGCCGAATATTACTTGGAGTGTGAATTGGAACGAAATCGCCAATAGATAAGACCATTTTACAATTTGGGCCCAAGTTAGAAGCAGAGCCTAAGGTGTAAATTATCGATAGTCCATATCTCGGAAACTATAAGAGATAATGCAATTTGGCAACCGGCAATGTAATTAGCATGCCGAATATTACTTGGAATGTGAATTGGAACGAAATCGCCAATAGATAAGACCATTTTACAATTTGGGCCCAAGTTAGAAGCAGAGCCTATGGTGTAAATTATCGATAGTCCATATCTCGGAAACTATAAGAGATAATGCAATTTGGCAACCGGCAATGTAATTAGCATGCCGAATATTACTTGGAATGTGAATTGGAACGAAATCGCCAATAGATAAGACCATTTTACAATTTGGGCCCAAGTTAGAAGCAGAGCCTAAGGTGTAAATTATCGATAGTCCATATCTCGGAAACTATAAGAGATAATGCAATTTGGCAACCGGCAATGTAATTAGCATGCCGAATATCACTTGCAATGTGAATTGGGACGAAATCGCCAATAGATAAGACCATTTTACAATTTGGGCCCAAGTTAGAAGCAGAGCCTAAGGTGTAAATTATCGATAGTCCATATCTCGGAAACTATAAGAGATAATGCAATTTGGCAACCGGCAATGTAATTAGCATGCCGAATATTACTTGGAATGTGAATTGGAACGAAATCGCCAATAGATAAGACCATTTTACAATTTGTTCCCAAGTTAGAAGCAGAGCCTAAGGTGTAAATTATCGATAGTCCATATCTCGGAAACTATAAGAGATAATGCAATTTGGCAACCGGCAATGTAATTAGCATGCCGAATATTACTTGGAATGTGAATTGGAACGAAATCGCCAATAGATAAGACCATTTTACAATTTGGGCCCAAGTTAGAAGCAGAGCCTAAGGTGTAAATTATCGATAGTCCATATCTCGGAAACTATAAGAGATAATGCAATTTCGCAACCGGCAATGTAATTAGCATGCCGAATATCACTTGGAATGTGAATTGGGACGAAATCGCCAATAGATAAGACCATTTTACAATTTGGGCCCAAGTTAGAAGCAGAGCCTAAGGTGTAAATTATCGATAGTCCATATCTCGGAAACTATAAGAGATAATGCAATTTGGCAACCGGCAATGTAATTAGCATGCCGAATATTACTTGGAATGTGAATTGGAACGAAATCGCCAATAGATAAGACCATTTTACAATAAGGGCCCAAGTTAGAAGCAGAGCCTAAGGAGTAAATTATCGATAGTCCATAACTCGGAAACTATAAGAGATAATGCAATTTGGCAACCGGCAATGTAATTAGCATGCCGAATATTACTTGGAATGTGAATTGGAACGAAATCGCCAATAGATAAGACCATTTTACAATTTGGGCCCAAGTTAGAAGCAGAGCCTAAGGTGTAAATTATTGATAGTCCATATCTCGGAAACTATAAGAGATAATGCAATTTCGCAACCGGCAATGTAATTAGCATGCCGAATATTACTTGGAGTGTGAATTGGAACGAAATCGCCAATAGATAAGACCATTTTACAATTTGGGCCCAAGTTAGAAGCAGAGCCTAAGGTGTAAATTATCGATAGTCCATATCTCGGAAACTATAAGAGATAATGCAATTTGGCAACCGGCAATGTAATTAGCATGCCGAATATTACTTGGAATGTGAATTGGAACGAAATCGCCAATAGATAAGACCATTTTACAATTTGGGCCCAAGTTAGAAGCAGAGCCTAAGGTGTAAATTATCGATAGTCCATATCTCGGAAACTATAAGAGATAATGCAATTTGGCAACTGGCAATATAATTAGCATGCCGAATATTACTTGGAATGTGAATTGGAACGAAATCGCCAATAGATAAGACCATTTTACAATTTGGGCCCAAGTTAGAAGCAGAGCCTAAGGTGTAAATTATCGATAGTCCATATCTCGGAAACTATAAGAGATAATGCAATTTGGCAACCGGCAATGTAATTAGCATGCCGAATATTACTTGGAATGTGAATTGGAACGAAATCGCCAATAGATAAGACCATTTTACAATTTGGGCCCAAGTTAGAAGCAGAGCCTAAGGTGTAAATTATCGATAGTCCATATCTCGGAAACTATAAGAGATAATGCAATTTGGCAACCGGCAATGTAATTAGCATGCCGAATATTACTTGGAATGTGAATTGGAACGAAATCGCCAATAGATAAGACCATTTTACAATTTGGGCCCAAGTTAGAAGCAGAGCCTAAGGTGTAAATTATCGATAGTCCATATCTCGGAAACTATAAGAGATAATGCAATTTGGCAACCGGCAATGTAATTAGAATGCCGAATATTACTTGGAATATGAATTGGAACGAAATCGCCAATAGATAAGACCATTTTACAATTTGGGAGCAAGTTAGAAGCAGAGCCTAAGGTGTAAATTATCGATAGTCCATATCTCGAAAACTATAAGAGATAATGCAATTTGGCAACCGGCAATGTAATTAGCATGCCGAATATTACTTGGAATGTGAATTGGAACGAAATCGCCAATAGATAAGACCATTTTACAATTTGGGCCCAAGTTAGAAGCAGAGCCTAAGGTGTAAATTATTGATAGTCCATATCTCGGAAACTATAAGAGATAATGCAATTTCGCAACCGGCAATGTAATTAGCATGCCGAATATTACTTGGAGTGTGAATTGGAACGAAATCGCCAATAGGTAAGACCATTTTACAATTTGGGCCCAAGTTAGAAGCAGAGCCTAAGGTGTAAATTATCGATAGTCCATATCTCGGAAACTATAAGAGATAATGCAATTTGGCAACCGGCAATGTAATTAGCATGCCGAATATTACTTGGAATGTGAATTGGAACGAAATCGCCAATAGATAAGACCATTTTACAATTTGGGCCCAAGTTAGAAGCAGAGCCTAAGGTGTAAATTATCGATAGTCCATATCTCGGAAACTATAAGAGATAATGCAATTTGGCAACCGGCAATGTAATTAGCATGCCGAATATTAATTGGAATGTGAATTGCAACGAAATCGCCAATAGATAAGACAATTTTACAATTTGGGCCCAAGTTAGAAGCAGAGCCTAAGGTGTAAATTATCGATAGTCCATATCTCGGAAACTATAAGAGATAATGCAATTTTGCAACCGGCAATGTAATTAGCATGCCGAATATTACTTGGAATGTGAATTGGAACGAAATCGCCAATAGATAAGACCATTTTACAATTTGGGCCCAAGTTAGAAGCAGAGCCTAAGGTGTAAATTATTGATAGTCCATATCTCGGAAACTATAAGAGATAATACAATTTCGCAACCGGCAATGTAATTAGCATGCCGAATATCACTTGGAATGTGAATTGGGACGAAATCGCCAATAGATAAGACCATTTTACAATTTGGGCCCAAGTTAGAAGCAGAGCCTAAGGTGTAAATTATCGATAGTCCGTATCTCGGAAACAATAAGAGATAATGCAATTTGGCAACCGGCAATGTAATTAGCATGCCGAATATTACTTGGAATGTGAATTGGAACGAAATCGCGAATAGATAAGACCATTTTACAATTTGGGCCCAAGTTAGAAGCAGAGCCTAAGGTGTAAATTATCGATAGTCCATATCTCGGAAACTATAAGAGATAATGCAATTTGGCAACCGGCAATGTAATTAGCATGCCGAATATTACTTGGAATGTGAATTGGAACGAAATCGCCAATAGGTAAGACCATTTTACAATTTGGGCCCATGTTAGAAGCAGAGCCTAAGGTGTAAATTATCGATAGTCCATATCTCGGAAACTATAAGAGATAATTCAATTTGGCAACCGGCAATGTAATTAGCATGCCGAATATTACTTGGAATGTGAATTGGAACGAAATCGCCAATAGATAAGACCATTTTACAATTTGGGCCCAAGTTAGAAGCAGAGCCTAAGGTGTAAATTATCGATAGTCCATATCTCGGAAACTATAAGAGATAATGCAATTTGGCAACCGGCAATGTAATTAGCATGCCGAATATTACTTGGAATGTGAATTGGAACGAAATCGCCAATAGATAAGACCATTTTACAATTTGGGAGCAAGTTAGAAGCAGAGCCTAAGGTGTAAATTATCGATAGTCCATATCTCGGAAACTATAAGAGATAATGCAATTTGGCAACCGGCAATGTAATTAGCATGCCGAATATTACTTGGAATGTGAATTGGAACGAAATCGCCAATAGATAAAACCATTTTACAATTTGGGCCCAAGTTAGAAGCAGAGCCTAAGGTGTAAATTATTGATAGTCCATATCTCGGAAACTATAAGAGATAATGCAATTTCGCAACCGGCAATGTAATTAGCATGCCGAATATTACTTGGAGTGTGAATTGGAACGAAATCGCCAATAGGTAAGACCATTTTACAATTTGGGCCCAAGTTAGAAGCAGAGCCTAAGGTGTAAATTATCGATAGTCCATATCTCGGAAACTATAAGAGATAATGCAATTTGGCAACCGGCAATGTAATTAGCATGCCGAATATTACTTGGAATGTGAATTGGAACGAAATCGCCAATAGATAAGACCATTTTACAATTTGGGCCCAAGTTAGAAGCAGAGCCTAAGGTGTAAATTATCGATAGTCCATATCTCGGAAACTATAAGAGATAATGCAATTTGGCAACCGGCAATGTAATTAGCATGCCGAATATTACTTGGAATGTGAATTGGAACGAAATCGCCAATAGATAAGACCATTTTACAATTTGGGAGCAAGTTAGAAGCAGAGCCTAAGGTGTAAATTATCGATAGTCCATATCTCGGAAACTATAAGAGATAATGCAATTTGGCAACCGGCAATGTAATTAGCATGCCGAATATTACTTGGAATGTGAATTGGAACGAAATCGCCAATAGATAAGACCATTTTACAATTTGGGCCCAAGTTAGAAGCAGAGCCTATGGTGTAAATTATCGATAGTCCATATCTCGGAAACTATAAGAGATAATGCAATTTGGCAACCGGCAATGTAATTAGCATGCTGAATATTACTTGGAATGTGAATTGGAACGAAATCGCCAATAGATAAGACCATTTTACAATTTGGGCCCAAGTTAGAAGCAGAGCCTAAGGTGTATATTATCGATAGTCCATATCTCGGAAACTATAAGAGATAATGCAATTTGGCAACCGGCAATGTAATTATCATGCCGAATATTACTTGGAATGTGAATTGGAACGAAATCGCCAATAGGTAAGACCATTTTACAATTTGGGCCCAAGTTTGAAGCAGAGCCTAAGGTGTAAATTATCGATAGTCCATATCTCGGAAACTATAAGAGATAATTCAATTTGGCAACCGGCAATGTAATTAGCATGCCGAATATTACTTGGAATGTGAATTGGAACGAAATCGCCAATAGATAAGACCATTTTACAATTTGGGCCCAAGTTAGAAGCAGAGCCTAAGGTGTAAATTATCGATAGTCCATATCTCGGAAACTATAAGAGATAATGCAATTTGGCAACCGGCAATGTAATTAGCATGCCGAATATTACTTGGAATGTGAATTGGAACGAAATCGCCAATAGATAAGACCATTTTACAATTTGGGCCCAAGTTGGAAGCAGAGCCTAAGGTGTAAATTATCGATAGTCCATATCTCGGAAACTATAAGAGATAATGCAATTTGGCAACCGGCAATGTAATTAGCATGCCGAATATTACTTGGAATGTGAATTGGAACGAAATCGCCAATAGATAAGACCATTTTACAATTTGGGCCCAAGTTAGAAGCAGAGCCTATGATGTAAATTATCGATAGTCCATATCTCGGAAACTATAAGAGATAATGCAATTTGGCAACCGGCAATGTAATTAGCATGCCGAATATTACTTGGAATGTGAATTGGAACGAAATCGCCAATAGATAAGACCATTTTACAATTTGGGCCCAAGTTAGAAGCAGAGCCTAAGGTGTAAATTATCGATAGTCCATATCTCGGAAACTATAAGAGATAATGCAATTTGGCAACTGGCAATGTAATTAACATGCCGAATATTGCTTGGAATGTGAATTGGAACGAAATCGCCAATAGATAAGACCATTTTACAATTTGGGCCCAAGTTAGAAGCAGAGCCTAAGGTGTAAATTATCGATAGTCCATATCTCGGAATCTATAAGAGATAATGCAATTTGGCAACCGGCAATGTAATTAGCATGCCGAATATTACTTGGAATGTGAATTGGAACGAAATTGCCAATAGATAAGACCATTTTACAATTTGGGCCCAAGTTAGAAGCAGAGCCTAAGGTGTAAATTATCGATAGTCCATATCTCTGAAACTATAAGAGATAATGCAGTTTCGCAACCGGCAATGTAATTAGCATGAATAATATTACTTGGAATGTGAACTGGGACGAAATCGCCAATAGATAAGGCCCTTTTACAATTTGGGCCCAAGTTAGAAGCAGAGCCTAAGGTGTAAATTATCGATAGTCCATATCTCGGAAACTATAAGAGATAATGCAATTTGGCAACCGGCAATGTAATTAGCATGCCGAATATTACTTGGAATGTGAATTGGAACGAAATCGCCAATAGATAAGACCATTTTACAATTTGTTCCCAAGTTAGAAGCAGAGCCTAAGGTGTAAATTATCGATAGTCCATATCTCGGAAACTATAAGAGATAATGCAATTTGTCAACCGGCAATGTAATTAGCATGCCGAATATTACTTGGAATGTGAATTGGAACGAAATCGCCAATAGATAAGACCATTTTACAATTTGGGCCCAAGTTAGAAGCAGAGCCTAAGGTGTAAATTATCGATAGTCCATATCTCGGAAACTATAAGAGATAATGCAATTTCGCAACCGGCAATGTAATTAGCATGCCGAATATCACTTGGAATGTGAATTGGGACGAAATCGCCTATAGATAAGACCATTTTACAATTTGGGCCCAAGTTAGAAGCAGAGCCTAAGGTGTAAATTATCGATAGTCCATATCTCGGAAACTATAAGAGATAATGCAATTTGGCAACCGGCAATGTAATTAGCATGCCGAATATTACTTGGAATGTGAATTGGAACGAAATCGCCAATAGATAAGACCATTTTACAATAAGGGCCCAAGTTAGAAGCAGAGCCTAAGGAGTAAATTATCGATAGTCCATAACTCGGAAACTATAAGAGATAATGCAATTTGGCAACCGGCAATGTAATTAGCATGCCGAATATTACTTGGAATGTGAATTGGAACGAAATCGCCAATAGATAAGACCATTTTACAATTTGGGCCCAAGTTAGAAGCAGAGCCTAAGGTGTAAATTATTGATAGTCCATATCTCGGAAACTATAAGAGATAATGCAATTTCGCAACCGGCAATGTAATTAGCATGCCGAATATTACTTGGAGTGTGAATTGGAACGAAATCGCCAATAGATAAGACCATTTTACAATTTGGGCCCAAGTTAGAAGCAGAGCCTAAGGTGTAAATTATCGATAGTCCATATCTCGGAAACTATAAGAGATAATGCAATTTGGCAACCGGCAATGTAATTAGCATGCCGAATATTACTTGGAATGTGAATTGGAACGAAATCGCCAATAGATAAGACCATTTTACAATTTGGGCCCAAGTTAGAAGCAGAGCCTAAGGTGTAAATTATCGATAGTCCATATCTCGGAAACTATAAGAGATAATGCAATTTGGCAACCGGCTATATAATTAGCATGCCGAATATTACTTGGAATGTGAATTGGAACGAAATCGCCAATAGATAAGACCATTTTACAATTTGGGCCCAAGTTAGAAGCAGAGCCTAAGGTGTAAATTATCGATAGTCCATATCTCGGAAACTATAAGAGATAATGCAATTTGGCAACCGGCAATGTAATTAGCATGCCGAATATTACTTGGAATGTGAATTGGAACGAAATCGCCAATAGATAAGACCATTTTACAATTTGGGCCCAAGTTAGAAGCAGAGCCTAAGGTGTAAATTATCGATAGTCCATATCTCGGAAACTATAAGAGATAATGCAATTTGGCAACCGGCAATGTAATTAGCATGCCGAATATTACTTGGAATGTGAATTGGAACGAAATCGCCAATAGATAAGACCATTTTACAATTTGGGCCCAAGTTAGAAGCAGAGCCTAAGGTGTAAATTATCGATAGTCCATATCTCGGAAACTATAAGAGATAATGCAATTTGGCAACCGGCAATGTAATTAGAATGCCGAATATTACTTGGAATATGAATTGGAACGAAATCGCCAATAGATAAGACCATTTTACAATTTGGGAGCAAGTTAGAAGCAGAGCCTAAGGTGTAAATTATCGATAGTCCATATCTCGGAAACTATAAGAGATAATGCAATTTGGCAACCGGCAATGTAATTAGCATGCCGAATATTACTTGGAATGTGAATTGGAACGAAATCGCCAATAGATAAGACCATTTTACAATTTGGGCACAAGTTAGAAGCAGAGCCTAAGGTGTAAATTATTGATAGTCCATATGTCGGAAACTATAAGAGATAATGCAATTTCGCAACCGGCAATGTAATTAGCATGCCGAATATTACTTGGAGTGTGAATTGGAACGAAATCGCCAATAGGTAAGACCATTTTACAATTTGGGCCCAAGTTAGAAGCAGAGCCTAAGGTGTAAATTATCGATAGTCCATATCTCGGAAACTATAAGAGATAATGCAATTTGGCAACCGGCAATGTAATTAGCATGCCGAATATTACTTGGAATGTGAATTGGAACGAAATCGCCAATAGATAAGACCATTTTACAATTTGGGCCCAAGTTAGAAGCAGAGCCTAAGGTGTAAATTATCGATAGTCCATATCTCGGAAACTATAAGAGATAATGCAATTTGGCAACCGGCAATGTAATTAGCATGCCGAATATTAATTGGAATGTGAATTGCAACGAAATCGCCAATAGATAAGACAATTTTACAATTTGGGCCCAAGTTAGAAGCAGAGCCTAAGGTGTAAATTATCGATAGTCCATATCTCGGAAACTATAAGAGATAATGCAATTTTGCAACCGGCAATGTAATTAGCATGCCGAATATTACTTGGAATGTGAATTGGAACGAAATCGCCAATAGATAAGACCATTTTACAATTTGGGCCCAAGTTAGAAGCAGAGCCTAAGGTGTAAATTATTGATAGTCCATATCTCGGAAACTATAAGAGATAATACAATTTCGCAACCGGCAATGTAATTAGCATGCCGAATATCACTTGGAATGTGAATTGGGACGAAATCGCCAATAGATAAGACCATTTTACAATTTGGGCCCAAGTTAGAAGCAGAGCCTAAGGTGTAAATTATCGATAGTCCGTATCTCGGAAACTATAAGAGATAATGCAATTTGGCAACCGGCAATGTAATTAGCATGCCGAATATTACTTGGAATGTGAATTGGAACGAAATCGCCAATAGATAAGACCATTTTACAATTTGGGCCCAAGTTAGAAGCAGAGCCTAAGGTGTAAATTATCGATAGTCAATATCTCGGAAACTATAAGAGATAATGCAATTTGGCAACCGGCAATGTAATTAGCATGCCGAATATTACTTGGAATGTGAATTGGAACGAAATCGCCAATAGGTAAGACCATTTTACAATTTGGGCCCAAGTTAGAAGCAGAGCCTAAGGTGTAAATTATCGATAGTCCATATCTCGGAAACTATAAGAGATAATTCAATTTGGCAACCGGCAATGTAATTAGCATGCCGAATATTACTTGGAATGTGAATTGGAACGAAATCGCCAATAGATAAGACCATTTTACAATTTGGGCCCAAGTTAGAAGCAGAGCCTAAGGTGTAAATTATCGATAGTCCATATCTCGGAAACTATAAGAGATAATGCAATTTGGCAACCGGCAATGTAATTAGCATGCCGAATATTACTTGGAATGTGAATTGGAACGAAATCGCCAATAGATAAGACCATTTTACAATTTGGGAGCAAGTTAGAAGCAGAGCCTAAGGTGTAAATTATCGATAGTCCATATCTCGGAAACTATAAGAGATAATGCAATTTGGCAACCGGCAATGTAATTAGCATGCCGAATATTACTTGGAATGTGAATTGGAACGAAATCGCCAATAGATAAGACCATTTTACAATTTGGGCCCAAGTTAGAAGCAGAGCCTAAGGTGTAAATTATTGATAGTCCATATCTCGGAAACTATAAGAGATAATGCAATTTCGCAACCGGCAATGTAATTAGCATGCCGAATATTACTTGGAGTGTGAATTGGAACGAAATCGCCAATAGGTAAGACCATTTTACAATTTGGGCCCAAGTTAGAAGCAGAGCCTAAGGTGTAAATTATCGATAGTCCATATCTCGGAAACTATAAGAGATAATGCAATTTGGCAACCGGCAATGTAATTAGCATGCCGAATATTACTTGGAATGTGAATTGGAACGAAATCGCCAATAGATAAGACCATTTTACAATTTGGGCCCAAGTTAGAAGCAGAGCCTAAGGTGTAAATTATCGATAGTCCGTATCTCGGAAACTATAAGAGATAATGCAATTTGGCAACCGGCAATGTAATTAGCATGCCGAATATTACTTGGAATGTGAATTGGAACGAAATCGCCAATAGATAAGACCATTTTACAATTTGGGCCCAAGTTAGAAGCAGAGCCTATGGTGTAAATTATCGATAGTCCATATCTCGGAAACTATAAGAGATAATGCAATTTGGCAACCGGCAATGTAATTAGCATGCCGAATATTACTTGGAATGTGAATTGGAACGAAATCGCCAATAGATAAGACCATTTTACAATTTGGGCCCAAGTTAGAAGCAGAGCCTAAGGTGTATATTATCGATAGTCCATATCTCGGAAACTATAAGAGATAATGCAATTTGGCAACCGGCAATGTAATTAGCATGCCGAATATTACTTGGAATGTGAATTGGAACGAAATCGCCAATAGGTAAGACCATTTTACAATTTGGGCCCAAGTTTGAAGCAGAGCCTAAGGTGTAAATTATCGATAGTCCATATCTCGGAAACTATAAGAGATAATTCAATTTGGCAACCGGCAATGTAATTAGCATGCCGAATATTACTTGGAATGTGAATTGGAACGAAATCGCCAATAGATAAGACCATTTTACAATTTGGGCCCAAGTTAGAAGCAGAGCCTAAGGTGTAAATTATCGATAGTCCATATCTCGGAAACTATAAGAGATAATGCAATTTGGCAACCGGCAATGTAATTACCATGCCGAATATTACTTGGAATGTGAATTGGAACGAAATCGCCAATAGATAAGACCATTTTACAATTTGGGCCCAAGTTGGAAGCAGAGCCTAAGGTGTAAATTATCGATAGTCCATATCTCGGAAACTATAAGAGATAATGCAATTTGGCAACCGGCAATGTAATTAGCATGCCGAATATTACTTGGAATGTGAATTGGAACGAAATCGCCAATAGATAAGACCATTTTACAATTTGGGCCCAAGTTAGAAGCAGAGCCTAAGGTGTAAATTATCGATAGTCCATATCTCGGAAACTATAAGAGATAATGCAATTTGGCAACTGGCAATGTAATTAGCATGCCGAATATTGCTTGGAATGTGAATTGGAACGAAATCGCCAATAGATAAGACCATTTTACAATTTGGGCCCAAGTTAGAAGCAGAGCCTAAGGTGTAAATTATCGATAGTCCATATCTCGGAATCTATAAGAGATAATGCAATTTGGCAACCGGCAATGTAATTAGCATGCCGAATATTACTTGGAATGTGAATTGGAACGAAATTGCCAATAGATAAGACCATTTTACAATTTGGGCCCAAGTTAGAAGCAGAGCCTAAGGTGTAAATTATCGATAGTCCATATCTCTGAAACTATAAGAGATAATGCAGTTTCGCAACCGGCAATGTAATTAGCATGCCTAATATTACTTGGAATGTGAACTGGGACGAAATCGCCAATAGATAAGGCCCTTTTACAATTTGGGCCCAAGTTAGAAGCAGAGCCTAAGGTGTAAATTATCGATAGTCCATATCTCGGAAACTATAAGAGATAATGCAATTTGGCAACCGGCAATGTAATTAGCATGCCGAATATTACTTGGAATGTGAATTGGAACGAAATCGCCAATAGATAAGACCATTTTACAATTTGGGCCCAAGTTAGAAGCAGAGCCTAAGGTGTAAATTATTGATAGTCCATATCTCGGAAACTATAAGAGATAATGCAATTTCGCAACCGGCAATGTAATTAGCATGCCGAATATTACTTGGAGTGTGAATTGGAACGAAATCGCCAATAGATAAGACCATTTTACAATTTGGGCCCAAGTTAGAAGCAGAGCCTAAGGTGTAAATTATCGATAGTCCATATCTCGGAAACTATAAGAGATAATGCAATTTGGCAACCGGCAATGTATTTAGCATGCCGAATATTACTTGGAATGTGAATTGGAACGAAATCGCCAATAGATAAGACCATTTTACAATTTGGGCCCAAGTTAGAAGCAGAGCCTAAGGTGTAAATTATCGATAGTCCATATCTCGGAAACTATAAGAGATAATGCAATTTGGCAACCGGCAATGTAATTAGCATGCCGAATATTACTTGGAATGTGAATTGGAACGAAATCGCCAATAGATAAGACCATTTTACAATTTGGGCCCAAGTTAGAAGCAGAGCCTAAGGTGGAAATTATCGATAGTCCATATCTCGGAAACTATAAGAGATAATGCAATTTGGCAACCGGCAATGTAATTAGCATGCCGAATATTACTTGGAATGTGAATTGGAACGAAATCGCCAATAGATAAGACCATTTTACAATTTGGGCCCAAGTTAGAAGCAGAGCCTAAGGTGCAAAATTATCGATAGTCCATATCTCGGAAACTATAAGAGATAATGCAATTTGGCAGTCGGCAATGTAATTAGCATGCCGAATATTACTTGGAATGTGAATTGGAACGAAATCGCCAATAGATAAGACCATTTTACAATTTGGGCCCAAGTTTGAAGCAGAGCCTATGGTGTAAATTATCGATAGTCCATATCTCGGAAACTATAAGAGATAATGCAATTTGGCAACCGGCAATGTAATTAGCATGCCGAATATTACTTGGAATGTGAATTGGAACGAAATCGCCAATAGATAAGACCATTTTACAATTTGGGCCCAAGTTAGAAGCAGAGCCTAAGGTGTAAATTATCGATAGTCCATATCTCGGAAACTATAAGAGATAATGCAATTTGGCAACCGGCAATGTAATTAGCATGCCGAATATTACTTGGAATGTGAATTGGAACGAAATCGCCAATAGATAAGACCATTTTACAATTTGGGCCCAAGTTAGAAGCAGAGCCTAAGGTGCAAAATTATCGATAGTCCATATCTCGGAAACTATAAGAGATAATGCAATTTGGCAATCGGCAACGTAATTAGCATGCCGAATATTACTTGGAATGTGAATTGGAACGAAATCGCCAATAGATAAGACCATTTTACAATTTGGGCCCAAGTTTGAAGCAGAGCCTATGGTGTAAATTATCGATAGTCCATATCTCGGAAACTATAAGAGATAATGCAATTTGGCAACCGGCAATGTAATTAGCATGCCGAATATTACTTGGAATGTGAATTGGAACGAAATCGCCAATAGATAAGACCATTTTACAATTTGGGCCCAAGTTAGAAGCAGAGCCTAGGTGTAAATTATCGATAGTCCATATCTCGGAAACTATAAGAGATAATGCAATTTGGCAACCGGCAATGTAATTAGCATGCCGAATATTACTTGGAATGTGAATTGGAACGAAATCGCCAATAGATAAGACCATTTTACAATTTGGGCCCAAGTTAGAAGCAGAGCCTAAGGTGTAAATTATCGATAGTCCATATCTCGGAAACTATAAGAGATAATGCAATTTGGCAACCGGCAATGTAATTAGCATGCCGAATATTACTTGGAATGTGAATTGGAACGAAATTGCCAATAGATAAGACCATTTTACAATTTGGGCCCAAGTTAGAAGCAGAGCCTAAGGTGTAAATTATCGATAGTCCATATCTCTGAAACTATAAGAGATAATGCAATTTCGCAACCGGCAATGTAATTAGCATGCCGAATATTACTTGGAATGTGAATTGGGACGAAATCGCCAATAGATAAGGCCATTTTACAATTTGGGCCCAAGTTAGAAGCAGAGCCTAAGGTGTAAATTATCGATAGTCCATATCTCGGAAACTATAAGAGATAATGCAATTTGGCAACCGGCAATGTAATTAGCATGCCGAATATTACTTGGAATGTGAATTGGAACGAAATCGCCAATAGATAAGACCATTTTACAATTTGGGCCCAAGTTAGAAGCAGAGCCTAAGGTGTAAATTATTGATAGTCCATATCTCGGAAACTATAAGAGATAATGCAATTTCGCAACCGGCAATGTAATTAGCATGCCGAATATTACTTGGAGTGTGAATTGGAACGAAATCGCCAATAGATAAGACCATTTTACAATTTGGGCCCAAGTTAGAAGCAGAGCCTAAGGTGTAAATTATCGATAGTCCATATCTCGGAAACTATAAGAGATAATGCAATTTGGCAACCGGCAATGTAATTAGCATGCCGAATATTACTTGGAATGTGAATTGGAACGAAATCGCCAATAGAAAAGACCATTTTACAATTTGGGCCCAAGTTAGAAGCAGAGCCTAAGGTGTAAATTATCGATAGTCCATATCTCGGAAACTATAAGAGATAATGCAATTTGGCAACCGGCAATGTAATTAGCATGCCGAATATTACTTGGAATGTGAATTGGAACGAAATCGCCAATAGATAAGACCATGTTACAATTTGGGCCCAAGTTAGAAGCAGAGCCAAAGGTGTAAATTATCGATAGTCCATATCTCGGAAACTATAACAGATAATGCAATTTGGCAACCGGCAATGTAATTAGCATGCCGAATATTACTTGGAATGTGAATTGGAACGAAATCGCCAATAGATAAGACCATTTTACAATTTGGGCCCAAGTTAGAAGCAGAGCCTAAGGTGTAAATTATCGATAGTCCATATCTCGGAAACTATAAGAGATAATGCAATTTGGCAACCGGCAATGTAATTAGCATGCCGAATATTACTTGGAATGTGAATTGGAACGAAATCGCCAATAGATAAGACCATTTTACAATTTGGGCCCAAGTTAGAAGCAGAGCCTAAGGTGTAAATTATTGATAGTCCATATCTCGGAAACTATAAGAGATAATGCAATTTCGCAACCGGCAATGTAATTAGCATGCCGAATATCACTTGGATTGTGAGTTGGGACGAAATCGCCAATAGATAAGACCATTTTACAATTTGGGCCCAAGTTAGAAGCAGAGCCTAAGGTGTAAATTATCGATAGTCCATATCTCGGAAACTATAAGAGATAATGCAATTTGGCAACCGGCAATGTAATTAGCATGCCGAATATTACTTGGAATGTGAATTGCAACGAAATCGCCAATAGATAAGACCATTTTACAATTTGGGCCCAAGTTAGAAGCTGAGCCTAAGGTGTAAATTATCGATAGTCCATATCTCGGAAACTATAAGAGATAATGCAATTTGGCAACCGGCAATGTAATTAGCATGCCGAATATTACTTGGAATGTGAACTGGAACGAAATCGCCAATAGATAAGACCATTTTACAATTTGGGCCCAAGTTAGAAGCAGAGCCTAAGGTGTAAATTATTGATAGTCCATATCTCGGAAACTATAAGAGATAATGCAATTTCGCAACCGGCAATGTAATTAGCATGCCGAATATCACTTGGAATGTGAATTGGGACGAAATCGCCAATAGATAAGACCATTTCACAATTTGGGCCCAAGTTAGAAGCAGAGCCTAAGGTGTAAATTATCGATAGTCCATATCTCGGAAACTATAAGAGATAATGCAATTTGGCAACCGGCAATGTAATTAGCATGCCGAATATTACTTGGAATGTGAATTGGAACGAAATCGCCAATAGATAAGACCATTTTACAATTTGGGCCCAAGTTAGAAGCAGAGCCTAAGGTGTAAATTATCGATAGTCCATATCTCGGAAACTATAAGAGATAATGCAATTTGGCAACCGGCAATGTAATTAGCATGCCGAATATTACTTGGAATGTGAATTGGAACGAAATCGCCAATAGATAAGACCATTTTACAATTTGGGCCCAAGTTAGAAGCAGAGCCTATGGTGTAAATTATCGATAGTCCATATCTCGGAAACTATAAGAGATAATGCAATTTGGCAACCGGCAATGTAATTAGCATGCCGAATATTACTTGGAATGTGAATTGGAACGAAATCGCCAATAGATAAGACCATTTTACAATTTGGGCCCAAGTTAGAAGCAGAGCCTAAGGTGTAAATTATCGATAGTCCATATCTCGGAAACTATAAGAGATAATGCAATTTGGTAACCGGCAATGTAATTAGCATGCCGAATATTACTTGGAATGTGAATTGTAACGAAATCGCCAATAGGTAAGACCATTTTACAATTTGGTCCCAAGTTAGAAGCAGAGCCTAAGGTGTAAATTATCGATAGTCCATATCTCGGAAACTATAAGAGATAATTCAATTTGGCAACCGGCAATGTAATTAGCATGCCGAATATTACTTGGAATGTGAATTGGAACGAATTCGCCAATAGATAAGACCATTTTACAATTTGGGCCCAAGTTAGAAGCAGAGCCTAAGGTGTAAATTATCGATAGTCCATATCTCGGAAACTATAAGAGATAATGCAATTTGGCAACCGGCAATGTAATTAGCATGCCGAATATTACTTGGAATGTGAATTGGAACGAAATCGCCAATAGATAAGACCATTTTACAATTTGGGAGCAAGTTAGAAGCAGAGCCTAAGGTGTAAATTATCGATAGTCCATATCTCGGAAACTATAAGAGATAATGCAATTTGGCAACCGGCAATGTAATTAGCATGCCGAATATTACTTGGAATGTGAATTGGAACGAAATCGCCAATAGATAAGACCATTTTACAATTTGGGCCCAAGTTAGAAGCAGAGCCTATGGTGTAAATTATCGATAGTCCATATCTCGGAAACTATAAGAGATAATGCAATTTGGCAACCGGCAATGTAATTAGCATGCCGAATATTACTTGGAATGTGAATTGGAACGAAATCGCCAATAGATAAGACCATTTTACAATTTGGGCCCAAGTTAGAAGCAGAGCCTGAGGTGTAAATTATCGATAGTCCATATCTCGGAAACTATAAGAGATAATGCAATTTGGCAAACGGCAATGTAATTAGCATGCCGAATATTACTTGGAATTTGAATTGGAACGAAATCGCCAATAGATAAGACCATTTTACAATTTGGGCCCAAGTTAGAAGCAGAGCTTAAGGTGTAAATTATCGATAGTCCATATCTCGGAAACTATAAGAGATAATGCAATTTGGCAACCGGCAATGTAATTAGCATGCCGAATATTACTTGGAATGTGAATTGGAACGAAATCGCCAATAGATAAGACCATTTTACAATTTGGGCCCAAGTTAGAAGCAGAGCCTAAGGTGTAAATTATCGATAGTCCATATCTCGGAAACTATAAGAGATAATGCAATTTGGCAACCGGCAATGTAATTAGCATGCCGAATATTACTTGGAATGTGAATTGGAACGAAATTGCCAATAGATAAGACCATTTTACAATTTGGGCCCAAGTTAGAAGCAGAGCCTAAGGTGTAAATTATCGATAGTCCATATCTCTGAAACTATAAGAGATAATGCAATTTCGCAACCGGCAATGTAATTAGCATGCCGAATATTACTTGGAATGTGAATTGGGACGAAATCCCGAATAGATAAGGCCATTTTACAATTTGGGCCCAAGTTAGAAGCAGAGCCTAAGGTGTAAATTATCGACAGTCCATATCTCGGAAACTATAGGAGATAATGCAATTTGGCAACCGGCAATGTAATTAGCATGCCGAATATTACTTGGAATGTGAATTGGAACGAAATCGCCAATAGATAAGACCATTTTACAATTTGGGCCCAAGTTAGAAGCAGAGCCTAAGGTGTAAATTATTGATAGTCCATATCTCGGAAACTATAAGAGATAATGCAATTTCGCAACCGGCAATGTAATTAGCATGCTGAATATTACTTGGAGTGTGAATTGGAACGAAATCGCCAATAGATAAGACCATTTTACAATTTGGGCCCAAGTTAGAAGCAGAGCCTAAGGTGTAAATTATCGATAGTCCATATCTCGGAAACTATAAGAGATAATGCAATTTGGCAACCGGCAATGTAATTAGCATGCCGAATATTACTTGGAATGTGAATTGGAACGAAATCGCCAATAGATAAGACCATTTTACAATTTGGGCCCAAGTTAGAAGCAGAGCCTAAGTTGTAAATTATCGATAGTCCATATCTCGGAAACTATAAGAGATAATGCAATTTGGCAACCGGCAATGTAATTAGCATGCCGAATATTACTTGGAATGTGAATTGGAACGAAATCGCCAATAGATATGACCATTTTACAATTTGGGCCCAAGTTAGAAGCAGAGCCAAAGGTGTAAATTATCGATAGTCCATATCTCGGAAACTATAAGAGATAATGCAATTTGGCAACCGGCAATGTAATTACCATGCCGAATATTACTTGGAATGTGAATTGGAACGAAATCGCCAATAGATAAGACCATTTTACAATTTGGGCCCAAGTTGGAAGCAGAGCCTAAGGTGTAAATTATCGATAGTCCATATCTCGGAAACTATAAGAGATAATGCAATTTGGCAACCGGCAATGTAATTACCATGCCGAATATTACTTGGAATGTGAATTGGAACGAAATCGCCAATAGATAAGACCATTTTACAATTTGGGCCCAAGTTGGAAGCAGAGCCTAAGGTGTAAATTATCGATAGTCCATATCTCGGAAACTATAAGAGATAATGCAATTTGGCAACCGGCAATGTAATTAGCATGCCGAATATTACTTGGAATGTGAATTGGAACGAAATCGCCAATAGATAAGACCATTTTACAATTTGGGCCCAAGTTAGAAGCAGAGCCTAAGGTGTAAATTATCGATAGTCCATATCTCGGAAACTATAAGAGATAATGCAATTTGGCAACTGGCAATGTAATTAGCATGCCGAATATTGCTTGGAATGTGAATTGGAACGAAATCGCCAATAGATAAGACCATTTTACAATTTGGGCCCAAGTTAGAAGCAGAGCCTAAGGTGTAAATTATCGATAGTCCATATCTCGGAATCTATAAGAGATAATGCAATTTGGCAACCGGCAATGTAATTAGCATGCCGAATATTACTTGGAATGTGAATTGGAACGAAATTGCCAATAGATAAGACCATTTTACAATTTGGGCCCAAGTTAGAAGCAGAGCCTAAGGTGTAAATTATCGATAGTCCATATCTCTGAAACTATAAGAGATAATGCAGTTTCGCAACCGGCAATGTAATTAGCATGCCTAATATTACTTGGAATGTGAACTGGGACGAAATCGCCAATAGATAAGGCCCTTTTACAATTTGGGCCCAAGTTAGAAGCAGAGCCTAAGGTGTAAATTATCGATAGTCCATATCTCGGAAACTATAAGAGATAATGCAATTTGGCAACCGGCAATGTAATTAGCATGCCGAATATTACTTGGAATGTGAATTGGAACGAAATCGCCAATAGATAAGACCATTTTACAATTTGGGCCCAAGTTAGAAGCAGAGCCTAAGGTGTAAATTATTGATAGTCCATATCTCGGAAACTATAAGAGATAATGCAATTTCGCAACCGGCAATGTAATTAGCATGCCGAATATTACTTGGAGTGTGAATTGGAACGAAATCGCCAATAGATAAGACCATTTTACAATTTGGGCCCAAGTTAGAAGCAGAGCCTAAGGTGTAAATTATCGATAGTCCATATCTCGGAAACTATAAGAGATAATGCAATTTGGCAACCGGCAATGTATTTAGCATGCCGAATATTACTTGGAATGTGAATTGGAACGAAATCGCCAATAGATAAGACCATTTTACAATTTGGGCCCAAGTTAGAAGCAGAGCCTAAGGTGTAAATTATCGATAGTCCATATCTCGGAAACTATAAGAGATAATGCAATTTGGCAACCGGCAATGTAATTAGCATGCCGAATATTACTTGGAATGTGAATTGGAACGAAATCGCCAATAGATAAGACCATTTTACAATTTGGGCCCAAGTTAGAAGCAGAGCCTAAGGTGGAAATTATCGATAGTCCATATCTCGGAAACTATAAGAGATAATGCAATTTGGCAACCGGCAATGTAATTAGCATGCCGAATATTACTTGGAATGTGAATTGGAACGAAATCGCCAATAGATAAGACCATTTTACAATTTGGGCCCAAGTTAGAAGCAGAGCCTAAGGTGCAAAATTATCGATAGTCCATATCTCGGAAACTATAAGAGATAATGCAATTTGGCAATCGGCAATGTAATTAGCATGCCGAATATTACTTGGAATGTGAATTGGAACGAAATCGCCAATAGATAAGACCATTTTACAATTTGGGCCCAAGTTTGAAGCAGAGCCTATGGTGTAAATTATCGATAGTCCATATCTCGGAAACTATAAGAGATAATGCAATTTGGCAACCGGCAATGTAATTAGCATGCCGAATATTACTTGGAATGTGAATTGGAACGAAATCGCCAATAGATAAGACCATTTTACAATTTGGGCCCAAGTTAGAAGCAGAGCCTAAGGTGTAAATTATCGATAGTCCATATCTCGGAAACTATAAGAGATAATGCAATTTGGCAACCGGCAATGTAATTAGCATGCCGAATATTACTTGGAATGTGAATTGGAACGAAATCGCCAATAGATAAGACCATTTTACAATTTGGGCCCAAGTTAGAAGCAGAGCCTAAGGTGCAAAATTATCGATAGTCCATATCTCGGAAACTATAAGAGATAATGCAATTTGGCAATCGGCAATGTAATTAGCATGCCGAATATTACTTGGAATGTGAATTGGAACGAAATCGCCAATAGATAAGACCATTTTACAATTTGGGCCCAAGTTTGAAGCAGAGCCTATGGTGTAAATTATCGATAGTCCATATCTCGGAAACTATAAGAGATAATGCAATTTGGCAACCGGCAATGTAATTAGCATGCCGAATATTACTTGGAATGTGAATTGGAACGAAATCGCCAATAGATAAGACCATTTTACAATTTGGGCCCAAGTTAGAAGCAGAGCCTAAGGTGTAAATTATCGATAGTCCATATCTCGGAAACTATAAGAGATAATGCAATTTGGCAACCGGCAATGTAATTAGCATGCCGAATATTACTTGGAATGTGAATTGGAACGAAATCGCCAATAGATAAGACCATTTTACAATTTGGGCCCAAGTTAGAAGCAGAGCCTAAGGTGTAAATTATCGATAGTCCATATCTCGGAAACTATAAGAGATAATGCAATTTGGCAACCGGCAATGTAATTAGCATGCCGAATATTACTTGGAATGTGAATTGGAACGAAATTGCCAATAGATAAGACCATTTTACAATTTGGGCCCAAGTTAGAAGCAGAGCCTAAGGTGTAAATTATCGATAGTCCATATCTCTGAAACTATAAGAGATAATGCAATTTCGCAACCGGCAATGTAATTAGCATGCCGAATATTACTTGGAATGTGAATTGGGACGAAATCGCCAATAGATAAGGCCATTTTACAATTTGGGCCCAAGTTAGAAGCAGAGCCTAAGGTGTAAATTATCGATAGTCCATATCTCGGAAACTATAAGAGATAATGCAATTTGGCAACCGGCAATGTAATTAGCATGCCGAATATTACTTGGAATGTGAATTGGAACGAAATCGCCAATAGATAAGACCATTTTACAATTTGGGCCCAAGTTAGAAGCAGAGCCTAAGGTGTAAATTATTGATAGTCCATATCTCGGAAACTATAAGAGATAATGCAATTTCGCAACCGGCAATGTAATTAGCATGCCGAATATTACTTGGAGTGTGAATTGGAACGAAATCGCCAATAGATAAGACCATTTTACAATTTGGGCCCAAGTTAGAAGCAGAGCCTAAGGTGTAAATTATCGATAGTCCATATCTCGGAAACTATAAGAGATAATGCAATTTGGCAACCGGCAATGTAATTAGCATGCCGAATATTACTTGGAATGTGAATTGGAACGAAATCGCCAATAGAAAAGACCATTTTACAATTTGGGCCCAAGTTAGAAGCAGAGCCTAAGGTGTAAATTATCGATAGTCCATATCTCGGAAACTATAAGAGATAATGCAATTTGGCAACCGGCAATGTAATTAGCATGCCGAATATTACTTGGAATGTGAATTGGAACGAAATCGCCAATAGATAAGACCATGTTACAATTTGGGCCCAAGTTAGAAGCAGAGCCAAAGGTGTAAATTATCGATAGTCCATATCTCGGAAACTATAACAGATAATGCAATTTGGCAACCGGCAATGTAATTAGCATGCCGAATATTACTTGGAATGTGAATTGGAACGAAATCGCCAATAGATAAGACCATTTTACAATTTGGGCCCAAGTTAGAAGCAGAGCCTAAGGTGTAAATTATCGATAGTCCATATCTCGGAAACTATAAGAGATAATGCAATTTGGCAACCGGCAATGTAATTAGCATGCCGAATATTACTTGGAATGTGAATTGGAACGAAATCGCCAATAGATAAGACCATTTTACAATTTGGGCCCAAGTTAGAAGCAGAGCCTAAGGTGTAAATTATTGATAGTCCATATCTCGGAAACTATAAGAGATAATGCAATTTCGCAACCGGCAATGTAATTAGCATGCCGAATATCACTTGGATTGTGAATTGGGACGAAATCGCCAATAGATAAGACCATTTTACAATTTGGGCCCAAGTTAGAAGCAGAGCCTAAGGTGTAAATTATCGATAGTCCATATCTCGGAAACTATAAGAGATAATGCAATTTGGCAACCGGCAATGTAATTAGCATGCCGAATATTACTTGGAATGTGAATTGCAACGAAATCGCCAATAGATAAGACCATTTTACAATTTGGGCCCAAGTTAGAAGCTGAGCCTAAGGTGTAAATTATCGATAGTCCATATCTCGGAAACTATAAGAGATAATGCAATTTGGCAACCGGCAATGTAATTAGCATGCCGAATATTACTTGGAATGTGAACTGGAACGAAATCGCCAATAGATAAGACCATTTTACAATTTGGGCCCAAGTTAGAAGCAGAGCCTAAGGTGTAAATTATTGATAGTCCATATCTCGGAAACTATAAGAGATAATGCAATTTCGCAACCGGCAATGTAATTAGCATGCCGAATATCACTTGGAATGTGAATTGGGACGAAATCGCCAATAGATAAGACCATTTCACAATTTGGGCCCAAGTTAGAAGCAGAGCCTAAGGTGTAAATTATCGATAGTCCATATCTCGGAAACTATAAGAGATAATGCAATTTGGCAACCGGCAATGTAATTAGCATGCCGAATATTACTTGGAATGTGAATTGGAACGAAATCGCCAATAGATAAGACCATTTTACAATTTGGGCCCAAGTTAGAAGCAGAGCCTAAGGTGTAAATTATCGATAGTCCATATCTCGGAAACTATAAGAGATAATGCAATTTGGCAACCGGCAATGTAATTAGCATGCCGAATATTACTTGGAATGTGAATTGGAACGAAATCGCCAATAGATAAGACCATTTTACAATTTGGGCCCAAGTTAGAAGCAGAGCCTATGGTGTAAATTATCGATAGTCCATATCTCGGAAACTATAAGAGATAATGCAATTTGGCAACCGGCAATGTAATTAGCATGCCGAATATTACTTGGAATGTGAATTGGAACGAAATCGCCAATAGATAAGACCATTTTACAATTTGGGCCCAAGTTAGAAGCAGAGCCTAAGGTGTAAATTATCGATAGTCCATATCTCGGAAACTATAAGAGATAATGCAATTTGGTAACCGGCAATGTAATTAGCATGCCGAATATTACTTGGAATGTGAATTGTAACGAAATCGCCAATAGGTAAGACCATTTTACAATTTGGTCCCAAGTTAGAAGCAGAGCCTAAGGTGTAAATTATCGATAGTCCATATCTCGGAAACTATAAGAGATAATTCAATTTGGCAACCGGCAATGTAATTAGCATGCCGAATATTACTTGGAATGTGAATTGGAACGAATTCGCCAATAGATAAGACCATTTTACAATTTGGGCCCAAGTTAGAAGCAGAGCCTAAGGTGTAAATTATCGATAGTCCATATCTCGGAAACTATAAGAGATAATGCAATTTGGCAACCGGCAATGTAATTAGCATGCCGAATATTACTTGGAATGTGAATTGGAACGAAATCGCCAATAGATAAGACCATTTTACAATTTGGGAGCAAGTTAGAAGCAGAGCCTAAGGTGTAAATTATCGATAGTCCATATCTCGGAAACTATAAGAGATAATGCAATTTGGCAACCGGCAATGTAATTAGCATGCCGAATATTACTTGGAATGTGAATTGGAACGAAATCGCCAATAGATAAGACCATTTTACAATTTGGGCCCAAGTTAGAAGCAGAGCCTATGGTGTAAATTATCGATAGTCCATATCTCGGAAACTATAAGAGATAATGCAATTTGGCAACCGGCAATGTAATTAGCATGCCGAATATTACTTGGAATGTGAATTGGAACGAAATCGCCAATAGATAAGACCATTTTACAATTTGGGCCCAAGTTAGAAGCAGAGCCTGAGGTGTAAATTATCGATAGTCCATATCTCGGAAACTATAAGAGATAATGCAATTTGGCAAACGGCAATGTAATTAGCATGCCGAATATTACTTGGAATTTGAATTGGAACGAAATCGCCAATAGATAAGACCATTTTACAATTTGGGCCCAAGTTAGAAGCAGAGCTTAAGGTGTAAATTATCGATAGTCCATATCTCGGAAACTATAAGAGATAATGCAATTTGGCAACCGGCAATGTAATTAGCATGCCGAATATTACTTGGAATGTGAATTGGAACGAAATCGCCAATAGATAAGACCATTTTACAATTTGGGCCCAAGTTAGAAGCAGAGCCTAAGGTGTAAATTATCGATAGTCCATATCTCGGAAACTATAAGAGATAATGCAATTTGGCAACCGGCAATGTAATTAGCATGCCGAATATTACTTGGAATGTGAATTGGAACGAAATTGCCAATAGATAAGACCATTTTACAATTTGGGCCCAAGTTAGAAGCAGAGCCTAAGGTGTAAATTATCGATAGTCCATATCTCTGAAACTATAAGAGATAATGCAATTTCGCAACCGGCAATGTAATTAGCATGCCGAATATTACTTGGAATGTGAATTGGGACGAAATCCCGAATAGATAAGGCCATTTTACAATTTGGGCCCAAGTTAGAAGCAGAGCCTAAGGTGTAAATTATCGACAGTCCATATCTCGGAAACTATAAGAGATAATGCAATTTGGCAACCGGCAATGTAATTAGCATGCCGAATATTACTTGGAATGTGAATTGGAACGAAATCGCCAATAGATAAGACCATTTTACAATTTGGGCCCAAGTTAGAAGCAGAGCCTAAGGTGTAAATTATTGATAGTCCATATCTCGGAAACTATAAGAGATAATGCAATTTCGCAACCGGCAATGTAATTAGCATGCTGAATATTACTTGGAGTGTGAATTGGAACGAAATCGCCAATAGATAAGACCATTTTACAATTTGGGCCCAAGTTAGAAGCAGAGCCTAAGGTGTAAATTATCGATAGTCCATATCTCGGAAACTATAAGAGATAATGCAATTTGGCAACCGGCAATGTAATTAGCATGCCGAATATTACTTGGAATGTGAATTGGAACGAAATCGCCAATAGATAAGACCATTTTACAATTTGGGCCCAAGTTAGAAGCAGAGCCTAAGTTGTAAATTATCGATAGTCCATATCTCGGAAACTATAAGAGATAATGCAATTTGGCAACCGGCAATGTAATTAGCATGCCGAATATTACTTGGAATGTGAATTGGAACGAAATCGCCAATAGATATGACCATTTTACAATTTGGGCCCAAGTTAGAAGCAGAGCCAAAGGTGTAAATTATCGATAGTCCATATCTCGGAAACTATAAGAGATAATGCAATTTGGCAACCGGCAATGTAATTAGCATGCCGAATATTACTTGGAATGTGAATTGGAACGAAATCGCCAATAGATAAGACCATTTTACAATTTGGGCCCAAGTTAGAAGCAGAGCCTAAGGTGTAAATTATCGATAGTCCATATCTCGGAAACTATAAGAGATAATGCAATTTGGCAACCGGCAATATAATTAGCATGCCGAATATTACTTGGAATGTGAATTGGAACGAAATCGCCAATAGATAAGACCATTTTACAATTTGGGCCCAAGTTAGAAGGAGAGCCTAAGGTGTAAATTATTGATAGTCCATATCTCGGAAACTATAAGAGATAATGCAATTTCGCAACCGGCAATGTAATTAGCATGCCGAATATCACTTGGAATGTGAATTGGGACGAAATCGCCAATAGATAAGACCATTTTACAATTTGGGCCCAAGTTAGAAGCAGAGCCTAAGGTGTAAATTATCGATAGTCCATATCTCGGAAACTATAAGAGATAATGCAATTTGGCAACCGGCAATGTAATTAGCATGCCGAATATTACTTGGAATGTGAATTGGAACGAAATCGCCAATAGATAAGACCATTTTACAATTTGGGCCCAAGTTAGAAGCAGAGCCTAAGGTGTAAATTATTGATAGTCCATATCTCGGAAACTATAAGAGATAATGCAATTTCGCAACCGGCAATGTAATTAGCATGCCGAATATTACTTGGAGTGTGAATTGGAACGAAATCGCCAATAGGTAAGACCATTTTACAATTTGGGCCCAAGTTAGAAGCAGAGCCTAAGGTGTAAATTATCGATAGTCCATATCTCGGAAACTATAAGAGATAATGCAATTTGGCAACCGGCAATGTAATTAGCATGCCGAATATTAATTGGAATGTGAATTGCAACGAAATCGCCAATAGATAAGACAATTTTACAATTTGGGCCCAAGTTAGAAGCAGAGCCTAAGGTGTAAATTATCGATAGTCCATATCTCGGAAACTATAAGAGATAATGCAATTTTGCAACCGGCAATGTAATTAGCATGCCGAATATTACTTGGAATGTGAATTGGAACGAAATCGCCAATAGATATGACCATTTTACAATTTGGGCCCAAGTTAGAAGCAGAGCCAAAGGTGTAAATTATCGATAGTCCATATCTCGGAAACTATAAGAGATAATGCAATTTGGCAACCGGCAATGTAATTAGCATGCCGAATATTACTTGGAATGTGAATTGGAACGAAATCGCCAATAGATAAGACCATTTTACAATTTGGGCCCAAGTTAGAAGCAGAGCCTAAGGTGTAAATAATCGATAGTCCATATCTCGGAAACTATAAGAGATAATGCAATTTGGCAACCGGCAATATAATTAGCATGCCGAATATTACTTGGAATGTGAATTGGAACGAAATCGCCAATAGATAAGACCATTTTACAATTTGGGCCCAAGTTAGAAGCAGAGCCTAAGGTGTAAATTATTGATAGTCCATATCTCGGAAACTATAAGAGATAATGCAATTTCGCAACCGGCAATGTAATTAGCATGCCGAATATCACTTGGAATGTGAATTGGGACGAAATCGCCAATAGATAAGACCATTTTACAATTTGGGCCCAAGTTAGAAGCAGAGCCTAAGGTGTAAATTATCGATAGTCCATATCTCGGAAACTATAAGAGATAATGCAATTTGGCAACCGGCAATGTAATTAGCATGCCGAATATTACTTGGAATGTGAATTGGAACGAAATCGCCAATAGATAAGACCATTTTACAATTTGGGCCCAAGTTAGAAGCAGAGCCTAAGGTGTAAATTATTGATAGTCCATATCTCGGAAACTATAAGAGATAATGCAATTTCGCAACCGGCAATGTAATTAGCATGCCGAATATTACTTGGAGTGTGAATTGGAACGAAATCGCCAATAGGTAAGACCATTTTACAATTTGGGCCCAAGTTAGAAGCAGAGCCTAAGGTGTAAATTATCGATAGTCCATATCTCGGAAACTATAAGAGATAATGCAATTTGGCAACCGGCAATGTAATTAGCATGCCGAATATTACTTGGAATGTGAATTGGAACGAAATCGCCAATAGATAAGACCATTTTACAATTTGGGCCCAAGTTAGAAGCAGAGCCTAAGGTGTAAATTATCGATAGTCCATATCTCGGAAACTATAAGAGATAATGCAATTTGGCAACCGGCAATGTAATTAGCATGCCGAATATTAATTGGAATGTGAATTGCAACGAAATCGCCAATAGATAAGACAATTTTACAATTTGGGCCCAAGTTAGAAGCAGAGCCTAAGGTGTAAATTATCGATAGTCCATATCTCGGAAACTATAAGAGATAATGCAATTTTGCAACCGGCAATGTAATTAGCATGCCGAATATTACTTGGAATGTGAATTGGAACGAAATCGCCAATAGATAAGACCATTTTACAATTTGGGCCCAAGTTAGAAGCAGAGCCTAAGGTGTAAATTATTGATAGTCCATATCTCGGAAACTATAAGAGATAATACAATTTCGCAACCGGCAATGTAATTAGCATGCCGAATATCACTTGGAATGTGAATTGGGACGAAATCGCCAATAGATAAGACCATTTTACAATTTGGGCCCAAGTTAGAAGCAGAGCCTAAGGTGTAAATTATCGATAGTCCGTATCTCGGAAACTATAAGAGATAATGCAATTTGGCAACCGGCAATGTAATTAGCATGCCGAATATTGCTTGGAATGTGAATTGGAACGAAATCGCCAATAGATAAGACCATTTTACAATTTGGGCCCAAGTTAGAAGCAGAGCCTTAGGTGTAAATTATCGATAGTCCATATCTCGGAAACTATAAGAGATAATGCAATTTGGCAACCGGCAATGTAATTAGCATGCCGAATATTACTTGGATTGTGAATTGGAACGAAATCGCCAATAGGTAAGACCATTTTACAATTTGGGCCCAAGTTAGAAGCAGAGCCTAAGGTGTAAATTATCGATAGTCCATATCTCGGAAACTATAAGAGATAATTCAATTTGGCAACCGGCAATGTAATTAGCATGCCGAATATTACTTGGAATGTGAATTGGAACGAAATCGCCAATAGATAAGACCATTTTACAATTTGGGCCCAAGTTAGAAGCAGAGCCTAAGGTGTAAATTATCGATAGCCCATATCTCGGAAACTATAAGAGATAATGCAATTTGGCAACCGGCAATGTAATTAGCATGCCGAATATTACTTGGAATGTGAATTGGAACGAAATCGCCAATAGATAAGACCATTTTACAATTTGGGAGCAAGTTAGAAGCAGAGCCTAAGGTGTAAATTATCGATAGTCCATATCTCGGAAACTATAAGAGATAATGCAATTTGGCAACCGGCAATGTAATTAGCATGCCGAATATTACTTGGAATGTGAATTGGAACGAAATCGCCAATAGATAAGACCATTTTACAATTTGGGCCCAAGTTAGAAGCAGAGCCTATGGTGTAAATTATCGATAGTCCATATCTCGGAAACTATAAGAGATAATGCAATTTGGCAACCGGAAATGTAATTAGCATGCCGAATATTACTTGGAATGTGAATTGGAACGAAATCGCCAATAGATAAGACCATTTTACAATTTGGGCCCCAAGTTAGAAGCAGAGCCTAAGGTGTATATTATCGATAGTCCATATCTCGGAAACTATAAGAGATAATGCAATTTGGCAACCGGCAGTGTAATTAGAATGCCGAATATTACTTGGAATGTGAATTGGAACGAAATCGCCAATAGATAAGACCATTTTACAATTTGGGAGCAAGTTAGAAGCAGAGCCTAAGGTGTAAATTATCGATAGTCCATATCTCGGAAACTATAAGAGATAATGCAATTTGGCAACCGGCAATGTAATTAGCATGCCGAATATTACTTGGAATGTGAATTGGAACGAAATCGCCAATAGATAAGACCATTTTACAATTTGGGCCCAAGTTAGAAGCAGAGCCTAAGGTGTAAATTATTGATAGTCCATATCTCGGAAACTATAAGAGATAATGCAATTTCGCAACCGGCAATGTAATTAGCATGCCGAATATTACTTGGAGTGTGAATTGGAACGAAATCGCCAATAGGTAAGACCATTTTACAATTTGGGCCCAAGTTAGAAGCAGAGCCTAAGGTGTAAATTATCGATAGTCCATATCTCGGAAACTATAAGAGATAATGCAATTTGGCAACCGGCAATGTAATTAGCATGCCGAATATTACTTGGAATGTGAATTGGAACGAAATCGCCAATAGATAAGACCATTTTACAATTTGGGCCCAAGTTAGAAGCAGAGCCTAAGGTGTAAATTATCGATAGTCCATATCTCGAAAACTATAAGAGATAATGCAATTTGGCAACCGGCAATGTAATTAGCATGCCGAATATTAATTGGAATGTGAATTGCAACGAAATCGCCAATAGATAAGACAATTTTACAATTTGGGCCCAAGTTAGAAGCAGAGCCTAAGGTGTAAATTATCGATAGTCCATATCTCGGAAACTATAAGAGATAATGCAATTTTGCAACCGGCAATGTAATTAGCATGCCGAATATTACTTGGAATATGAATTGGAACGAAATCGCCAATAGATAAGACCATTTTACAATTTGGGCCCAAGTTAGAAGCAGATCCTAAGGTGTAAATTATTGATAGTCCATATCTCGGAAACTATAAGAGATAATACAATTTCGCAACCGGCAATGTAATTAGCATGCCGAATATTACTTGGAATGTGAATTGGAACGAAATCGCCAATAGATAAGACCATTTTACAATTTGGGCCCAAGTTAGAAGCAGAGCCTAAGGTGTAAATTATCGATAGTCCATATCTCGGAAACTATAAGAGATAATGCAATTTGGCAACCGGCAATGTAATTAGCATGCCGAATATTACTTGGAATGTGAATTGGAACGAAATCGCCAATAGGTAAGACCATTTTACAATTTGGGCCCAAGTTAGAAGCAGAGCCTAAGGTGTAAATTATCGATAGTCCATATCTCGGAAACTATAAGAGATAATTCAATTTGGCAACCGGCAATGTAATTAGCATGCCGAATATTACTTGGAATGTGAATTGGAACGAAATCGCCAATAGATAAGACCATTTTACAATTTGGGCCCAAGTTAGAAGCAGAGCCTAAGGTGTAAATTATCGATAGTCCATATCTCGGAAACTATAAGAGATAATGCAATTTGGCAACCGGCAATGTAATTAGCATGCCGAATATTACTTGGAATGTGAATTGGAACGAAATCGCCAATAGATAAGACCATTTTACAATTTGGGAGCAAGTTAGAAGCAGAGCCTAAGGTGTAAATTATCGATAGTCCATATCTCGGAAACTATAAGAGATAATGCAATTTGGCAACCGGCAATGTAATTAGCATGCCGAATATTACTTGGAATGTGAATTGGAACGAAATCGCCAATAGGTAAGACCATTTTACAATTTGGGCCCAAGTTAGAAGCAGAGCCTAAGGTGTAAATTATCGATAGTCCATATCTCGGAAGCTATAAGAGATAATTCAATTTGGCAACCGGCAATGTAATTAGCATGCCGAATATTACTTGGAATGTGAATTGGAACGAAATCGCCAATAGATAAGACCATTTTACAATTTGGGCCCAAGTTAGAAACAGAGCCTAAGGTGTAAATTATCGATAGTCCATATCTCGGAAACTATAAGAGATAATGCAATTTGGCAACCGGCAATGTAATTAGCATGCCGAATATTACTTGGAATGTGAATTGGAACGAAATCGCCAATAGATAAGACCATTTTACAATTTGGGCCCAAGTTAGAAGCAGAGCCTAAGGTGTAAATTATCGATGGTCCATATCTCGGAAACTATAAGAGATAATGCAATTTGGCAACCGGCAATGTAATTAGCATGCCGAATATTACTTGGAATGTGAATTGGAACGAAATCGCCAATAGAAAAGACCATTTTACAATTTGGGCCCAAGTTAGAAGCAGAGCCTATGATGTAAATTATCGATAGTCCATATCTCGGAAACTATAAGAGATATTGCAATTTGGCAACCGGCAATGTAATTAGCATGCCGAATATTACTTGGAATGTGAATTGGAACGAAATCGCCAATAGATAAGACCATTTTACAATTTGGGCCCAAGTTAGAAGCAGAGCCTAAGGTGTAAATTATCGATAGTCCATATCTCGGAAACTATAAGAGATAATGCAATTTGGCAACTGGCAATGTAATTAGCATGCCGAATATTGCTTGGAATGTGAATTGGAACGAAATCGCCAATAGATAAGACCATTTTACAATTTGGGCCCAAGTTAGAAGCAGAGCCTAAGGTGTAAATTATCGATAGTCCATATCTCGGAATCTATAAGAGATAATGCAATTTGGCAACCGGCAATGTAATTAGCATGCCGAATATTACTTGGAATGTGAATTGGAACGAAATTGCCAATAGATAAGACCATTTTACAATTTGGGCCCAAGTTAGAAGCAGAGCCTAAGGTGTAAATTATCGATAGTCCATATCTCTGAAACTATAAGAGATAATGCAGTTTCGCAACCGGCAATGTAATTAGCATGCCTAATATTACTTGGAATGTGAACTGGGACGAAATCGCCAATAGATAAGACCATTTTACAATTTGGGCCCAAGTTAGAAGCAGAGCCTAAGGTGTAAATTATTGATAGTCCATATCTCGGAAACTATAAGAGATAATGCAATTTCGCAACCAGCAATGTAATTAGCATGCCGAATATTACTTGGAGTGTGAATTGGAACGAAATCGCCAATAGATAAGGGTTCGTCCATCGATCGATGGACGAACCTACCATTTTACAATTTGGGCCCAAGTTAGAAGCAGAGCCTAAGGTGTAAATTATCGATAGTCCATATCTCGGAAACAATAAGAGATAATGCAATTTGGCAACCGGCAATGTAATTAGCATGCCGAATATTACTTGGAATGTGAATTGGAACGAAATCGCCAATAGATAAGACCATTTTACAATTTGGGCCCAAGTTAGAAGCAGAGCCTAAGGTGTAAATTATCGATAGTCCATATCTCGGAAACTATAAGAGATAATGCAATTTGGCAACCGGCAATGTAATTAGCATGCCGAATATTACTTGGAATGTGAATTGGAACGAAATCGCCAATAGATAAGACCATTTTACAATTTGGGCCCAAGTTAGAAGCAGAGCCTAAGGTGGAAATTATCGATAGTCCATAACTCGGAAACTATAAGAGATAATGCAATTTGGCAACCGGCAATGTAATTAGCATGCCGAATATTACTTGGAATGTGAATTGGCACGAAATCGCCAATAGATAAGACCATTTTACAATTTGGGCCCAAGTTAGAAGCAGAGATTAAGGTGCAAAATTATCGATAGTCCATATCTCGGAAACTATAAGAGATAATGCAATTTGGCAATCGGCAATGTAATTAGCATGCCGAATATTACTTGGAATGTGAATTGGAACGAAATCGCCAATAGATAAGACCATTTTACAATTTGGGCCCAAGTTTAAAGCAGAGCCTATGGTGTAAATTATCGATAGTCCATATCTCGGAAACTATAAGAGATAATGCAATTTGGCAACCGGCAATGTAATTAGCATGCCGAATATTACTTGGAATGTGAATTGGAACGAAATCGCCAATAGATAAGACCATTTTACAATTTGGGCCCAAGTTAGAAGCAGAGCCTAAGGTGTAAATTATCGATAGTCCATATCTCGGAAACTATAAGAGATAATGCAATTTGGCAACCGGCAATGTAATTAGCATGCCGAATATTACTTGGAATGTGAATTGGAACGAAATCGCCAATAGATAAGACCATTTTACAATTTGGGCCCAAGTTAGAAGCAGAGCCTAAGGTGTAAATTATCGATAGTCCATATCTCGGAAACTATAAGAGATAATGCAATTTGGCAACCGGCAATGTAATTAGCATGCCGAATATTACTTGGAATGTGAATTGGAACGAAATTGCCAATAGATAAGGCCATTTTACAATTTGGGCCCAAGTTAGAAGCAGAGCCTAAGGTGTAAATTATCGATAGTCCATATCTCTGAAACTATAAGAGATAATGCAATTTCGCAACCGGCAATGTAATTAGCATGCCGAATATTACTTGGAATGTGAATTGGGACGAAATCGCCAATAGATAAGGCCATTTTACAATTTGGGCCCAAGTTAGAAGCAGAGCCTAAGGTGTAAATTATCGATAATCCATATCTCGGAAACTATAAGGGATAATGCAATTTGGCAACCGGCAATGTAATTAGCATGCCGAATATTACTTGGAATGTGAATTGGAACGAAATCGCCAATAGATAAGACCATTTTACAATTTGGGCCCAAGTTAGAAGCAGAGCCTAAGGTGTAAATTATTGATAGTCCATATCTCGGAAACTATAAGAGATAATGCAATTTCGCAACCGGCAATGTAATTAGCATGCCGAATATTACTTGGAGTGTGAATTGGAACGAAATCGCCAATAGATAAGACCATTTTACAATTTGGGCCCAAGTTAGAAGCAGAGCCTAAGGTGTAAATTATCGATAGTCCATATCTCGGAAACTATAAGAGATAATGCAATTTGGCAACCGGCAATGTAATTAGCATGCCGAATATTACTTGGAATGTGAATTGGAACGAAATCGCCAATAGATAAGACCATTTTACAATTTGGGCCCAAGTTAGAAGCAGAGCCTAAGGTGTAAATTATCGATAGTCCATATCTCGGAAACTATAATAGATAATGCAATTTGGCAACCGGCAATGTAATTAGCATGCCGAATATTACTTGGAATGTGAATTGGAACGAAATCGCAAATAGATAAGACCATGTTACAATTTGGGCCCAAGTTAGAAGCAGAGCCAAAGGTGTAAATTATCGATAGTCCATATCTCGGAAACTATAACAGATAATGCAATTTGGCAACCGGCAATGTAATTAGCATGCCGAATATTACTTGGAATGTGAATTGGAACGAAATCGCCAATAGATAAGACCATTTTACAATTTGGGCCCAAGTTAGAAGCAGAGCCTAAGGTGTAAATTATCGATAGTCCATATCTCGGAAACTATAAGAGATAATGCAATTTGGCAACCGGCAATGTAATTAGCATGCCGAATATTACTTGGAATGTGAATTGGTACGAAATCGCCAATAGATAAGACCATTTTACAATTTGGGCCCAAGTTAGAAGCAGAGCCGAAGGTGTAAATTATCGATAGTCCATATCTCGGAAACTATAAGAGATAATTCAATTTGGCAACCGGCAATGTAATTAGCATGCCGAATATTACTTGGAATGTGAATTGGAACGAAATCGCCAATAGATAAGACCATTTTACAATTTGGGCCCAAGTTAGAAGCAGAGCCTAAGGTGTAAATTATCGATAGTCCATATCTCGGAAACTATAAGAGATAATGCAATTTGGCAACCGGCAATGTAATTAGCATGCCGAATATTACTTGGAATGTGAATTGGAACGAAATCGCCAATAGATAAGACCATTTTACAATTTGGGAGCAAGTTAGAAGCAGAGCCTAAGGTGTAAATTATCGATAGTCCATATCTCGGAAACTATAAGAGATAATGCAATTTGGCAACCGGCAATGTAATTAGCATGCCGAATATTACTTGGAATGTGAATTGGAACGAAATCGCCAATAGATAAGACCATTTTACAATTTGGGCCCAAGTTAGAAGCAGAGCCTATGGTGTAAATTATCGATAGTCCATATCTCGGAAACTATAAGAGATAATGCAATTTGGCAACCGGCAATGTAATTAGCATGCCGAATATTACTTGGAATGTGAATTGGGACGAAATCGCCAATAGATAAGGCCATTTTACAATTTGGGCCCAAGTTAGAAGCAGAGCCTAAGGTGTAAATTATCGATAGTCCATATCTCGGAAACTATAAGAGATAATACAATTTGGCAACCGGCAATGTAATTAGCATGCCGAATATTACTTGGAATGTGAATTGGAACGAAATCGCCAATAGATAAGACCATTTTACAATTTGGGCCCAAGTTAGAAGCAGAGCCTAAGGTGGAAATTATCGATAGTCCATAACTCGGAAACTATAAGAGATAATGCAATTTGGCAACCGGCAATGTAATTAGCATGCCGAATATTACTTGGAATGTGAATTGGCACGAAATCGCCAATAGATAAGACCATTTTACAATTTGGGCCCAAGTTAGAAGCAGAGATTAAGGTGCAAAATTATCGATAGTCCATATCTCGGAAACTATAAGAGATAATGCAATTTGGCAACCGGCAATGTAATTAGCATGCCGAATATTACTTGGAATGTGAATTGGCACGAAATCGCCAATAGATAAGACCATTTTACAATTTGGGCCCAAGTTAGAAGCAGAGATTAAGGTGCAAAATTATCGATAGTCCATATCTCGGAAACTATAAGAGATAATGCAATTTGGCAATCGGCAATGTAATTAGCATGCCGAATATTACTTGGAATGTGAATTGGAACGAAATCGCCAATAGATAAGACCATTTTACAATTTGGGCCCAAGTTTGAAGCAGAGCCTATGGTGTAAATTATCGATAGTCCATATCTCGGAAACTATAAGAGATAATGCAATTTGGCAACCGGCAATGTAATTAGCATGCCGAATATTACTTGGAATGTGAATTGGAACGAAATCGCCAATAGATAAGACCATTTTACAATTTGGGCCCAAGTTAGAAGCAGAGCCTAAGGTGTAAATTATCGATAGTCCATATCTCGGAAACTATAAGAGATAATGCAATTTGGCAACCGGCAATGTAATTAGCATGCCGAATATTACTTGGAATGTGAATTGGAACGAAATCGCCAATAGATAAGACCATTTTACAATTTGGGCCCAAGTTAGAAGCAGAGCCTAAGGTGTAAATTATCGATAGTCCATATCTCGGAAACTATAAGAGATAATGCAATTTGGCAACCGGCAATGTAATTAGCATGCCGAATATTACTTGGAATGTGAATTGGAACGAAATTGCCAATAGATAAGGCCATTTTACAATTTGGGCCCAAGTTAGAAGCAGAGCCTAAGGTGTAAATTATCGATAGTCCATATCTCTGAAACTATAAGAGATAATGCAATTTCGCAACCGGCAATGTAATTAGCATGCCGAATATTACTTGGAATGTGAATTGGGACGAAATCGCCAATAGATAAGGCCATTTTACAATTTGGGCCCAAGTTAGAAGCAGAGCCTAAGGTGTAAATTATCGATAATCCATATCTCGGAAACTATAAGGGATAATGCAATTTGGCAACCGGCAATGTAATTAGCATGCCGAATATTACTTGGAATGTGAATTGGAACGAAATCGCCAATAGATAAGACCATTTTACAATTTGGGCCCAAGTTAGAAGCAGAGCCTAAGGTGTAAATTATTGATAGTCCATATCTCGGAAACTATAAGAGATAATGCAATTTCGCAACCGGCAATGTAATTAGCATGCCGAATATTACTTGGAGTGTGAATTGGAACGAAATCGCCAATAGATAAGACCATTTTACAATTTGGGCCCAAGTTAGAAGCAGAGCCTAAGGTGTAAATTATCGATAGTCCATATCTCGGAAACTATAAGAGATAATGCAATTTGGCAACCGGCAATGTAATTAGCATGCCGAATATTACTTGGAATGTGAATTGGAACGAAATCGCCAATAGATAAGACCATTTTACAATTTGGGCCCAAGTTAGAAGCAGAGCCTAAGGTGTAAATTATCGATAGTCCATATCTCGGAAACTATAATAGATAATGCAATTTGGCAACCGGCAATGTAATTAGCATGCCGAATATTACTTGGAATGTGAATTGGAACGAAATCGCAAATAGATAAGACCATGTTACAATTTGGGCCCAAGTTAGAAGCAGAGCCAAAGGTGTAAATTATCGATAGTCCATATCTCGGAAACTATAACAGATAATGCAATTTGGCAACCGGCAATGTAATTAGCATGCCGAATATTACTTGGAATGTGAATTGGAACGAAATCGCCAATAGATAAGACCATTTTACAATTTGGGCCCAAGTTAGAAGCAGAGCCTAAGGTGTAAATTATCGATAGTCCATATCTCGGAAACTATAAGAGATAATGCAATTTGGCAACCGGCAATGTAATTAGCATGCCGAATATTACTTGGAATGTGAATTGGTACGAAATCGCCAATAGATAAGACCATTTTACAATTTGGGCCCAAGTTAGAAGCAGAGCCGAAGGTGTAAATTATCGATAGTCCATATCTCGGAAACTATAAGAGATAATTCAATTTGGCAACCGGCAATGTAATTAGCATGCCGAATATTACTTGGAATGTGAATTGGAACGAAATCGCCAATAGATAAGACCATTTTACAATTTGGGCCCAAGTTAGAAGCAGAGCCTAAGGTGTAAATTATCGATAGTCCATATCTCGGAAACTATAAGAGATAATGCAATTTGGCAACCGGCAATGTAATTAGCATGCCGAATATTACTTGGAATGTGAATTGGAACGAAATCGCCAATAGATAAGACCATTTTACAATTTGGGAGCAAGTTAGAAGCAGAGCCTAAGGTGTAAATTATCGATAGTCCATATCTCGGAAACTATAAGAGATAATGCAATTTGGCAACCGGCAATGTAATTAGCATGCCGAATATTACTTGGAATGTGAATTGGAACGAAATCGCCAATAGATAAGACCATTTTACAATTTGGGCCCAAGTTAGAAGCAGAGCCTATGGTGTAAATTATCGATAGTCCATATCTCGGAAACTATAAGAGATAATGCAATTTGGCAACCGGCAATGTAATTAGCATGCCGAATATTACTTGGAATGTGAATTGGGACGAAATCGCCAATAGATAAGGCCATTTTACAATTTGGGCCCAAGTTAGAAGCAGAGCCTAAGGTGTAAATTATCGATAGTCCATATCTCGGAAACTATAAGAGATAATACAATTTGGCAACCGGCAATGTAATTAGCATGCCGAATATTACTTGGAATGTGAATTGGAACGAAATCGCCAATAGATAAGACCATTTTACAATTTGGGCCCAAGTTAGAAGCAGAGCCTAAGGTGTAAATTATTGATAGTCCATATCGATGGACGAACCTAGAGATAATGCAATTTCGCAACCGGCAATGTAATTAGCATGCCGAATATTACTTGGAGTGTGAATTGGAACGAAATCGCCAATAGATAAGACCATTTTACAATTTGGGCCCAAGTTAGAAGCAGAGCCTAAGGTGTAAATTATCGATAGTCCATATCTCGGAAACTATAAGAGATAATGCAATTTGGCAACCGGCAATGTAATTAGCATGCCGAATATTACTTGGAATGTGAATTGGAACGAAATCGCCAATAGATAAGACCATTTTACAATTTGGGCCCAAGTTAGAAGCAGAGCCTAAGGTGTAAATTATCGATAGTCCATATCTCGGAAACTATAAGAGATAATGCAATTTGGCAACCGGCAATGTAATTAGCATGCCGAATATTACTTGGAATGTGAATTGGAACGAAATCGCAAATAGATAAGACCATGTTACAATTTGGGCCCAAGTTAGAAGCAGAGCCAAAGGTGTAAATTATCGATAGTCCATATCTCGGAAACTATAACAGATAATGCAATTTGGCAACCGGCAATGTAATTAGCATGCCGAATATTACTTGGAATGTGAATTGGAACGAAATCGCCAATAGATAAGACCATTTTACAATTTGGGCCCAAGTTAGAAGCAGAGCCTAAGGTGTAAATTATCGATAGTCCATATCTCGGAAACTATAAGAGATAATGCAATTTGGCAACCGGCAATGTAATTAGCATGCCGAATATTACTTGGAATGTGAATTGGAACGAAATCGCCAATAGATAAGACCATTTTACAATTTGGGCCCAAGTTAGAAGCAGAGCCTAAGGTGTAAATTATCGATAGTCCATATCTCGGAAACTATAAGAGATAATTCAATTTGGCAACCGGCAATGTAATTAGCATGCCGAATATTACTTGGAATGTGAATTGGAACGAAATCGCCAATAGATAAGACCATTTTACAATTTGGGCCCAAGTTAGAAGCAGAGCCTAAGGTGTAAATTATCGATAGTCCATATCTCGGAAACTATAAGAGATAATGCAATTTGGCAACCGGCAATGTAATTAGCATGCCGAATATTACTTGGAATGTGAATTGGAACGAAATCGCCAATAGATAAGACCATTTTACAATTTGGGAGCAAGTTAGAAGCAGAGCCTAAGGTGTAAATTATCGATAGTCCATATCTCGGAAACTATAAGAGATAATGCAATTTGGCAACCGGCAATGTAATTAGCATGCCGAATATTACTTGGAATGTGAATTGGAACGAAATCGCCAATAGATAAGACCATTTTACAATTTGGGCCCAAGTTAGAAGCAGAGCCTATGGTGTAAATTATCGATAGTCCATATCTCGGAAACTATAAGAGATAATGCAATTTGCCAACCGGAAATGTAATTAGCATGCCGAATATTACTTGGAATGTGAATTGGAACGAAATCGCCAATAGATAAGACCATTTTACAATTTGGGCCCAAGTTAGAAGCAAAGCCTAAGGTGTATATTATCGATAGTCCATATCTCGGAAACTATAAGAGATAATGCAATTTGGCAACCGGCAGTGTAATTAGAATGCCGAATATTACTTGGAATGTGAATTGGAACGAAATCGCCAATAGATAAGACCATTTTACAATTTGGGAGCAAGTTAGAAGCAGAGCCTAAGGTGTAAATTATCGATAGTCCATATCTCGGAAACTATAAGAGATAATGCAATTTTTCAACCGGCAATGTAATTAGCATGCCGAATATTACTTGGAATGTGAATTGGAACGAAATCGCCAATAGATAAGACCATTTTACAATTTGGGCCCAAGTTAGAAGCAGAGCCTAAGGTGTAAATTATTGATAGTCCATATCTCGGAAACTATAAGAGATAATGCAATTTCGCAACCGGCAATGTAATTAGCATGCCGAATATTACTTGGAGTGTGAATTGGAACGAAATCGCCAATAGGTAAGACCATTTTACAATTTGGGCCCAAGTTAGAAGCAGAGCCTAAGGTGTAAATTATCGATAGTCCATATCTCGGAAACTATAAGAGATAATGCAATTTGGCAACCGGCAATGTAATTAGCATGCCGAATATTACTTGGAATGTGAATTGGAACGAAATCGCCAATAGGTAAGACCATTTTACAATTTGGGCCCAAGTTAGAAGCAGAGCCTAAGGTGTAAATTATCGATAGTCCATATCTCGGAAACTATAAGAGATAATGCAATTTGGCAACCGGCAATGTAATTAGCATGCCGAATATTAATTGGAATGTGAATTGCAACGAAATCGCCAATAGATAAGGCAATTTTACAATTTGGGCCCAAGTTAGAAGCAGAGCCTAAGGTGTAAATTATCGATAGTCCATATCTCGGAAACTATAAGAGATAATGCAATTTTGCAACCGGCAATGTAATTAGCATGCCGAATATTACTTGGAATATGAATTGGAACGAAATCGCCAATAGATAAGACCATTTTACAATTTGGGCCCAAGTTAGAAGCAGAGCCTAAGGTGTAAATTATTGATTGTCCATATCTCGGAAACTATAAGAGATAATACAATTTCGCAACCGGCAATGTAATTAGCATGCCGAATATCACTTGGAATGTGAATTGGGACGAAATCGCCAATAGATAAGACCATTTTACAATTTGGGCCCAAGTTAGAAGCAGAGCCTAAGGTGTAAATTATCGATAGTCCGTATCTCGGAAACTATAAGAGATAATGCAATTTGGCAACCGGCAATGTAATTAGCATGCCGAATATTACTTGGAATATGAATTGGAACGAAATCGCCAATAGATAAGACCATTTTACAATTTGGGCCCAAGTTAGAAGCAGAGCCTAAGGTGTAAATTATCGATAGTCCATATCTCGGAAACTATAAGAGATAATGCAATTTGGCAACCGGCAATGTAATTAGCATGCCGAATATTACTTGGAATGTGAATTGGAACGAAATCGCCAACAGGTAAGACCATTTTACAATTTGGGCCCAAGTTAGAAGCAGAGCCTAAGGTGTAAATTATCGATAGTCCATATCTCGGAAACTATAAGAGATAATTCAATTTGGCAACCGGCAATGTAATTAGCATGCCGAATATTACTTGGAATGTGAATTGGAACGAAATCGCCAATAGATAAGACCATTTTACAATTTGGGCCCAAGTTAGAAGCAGAGCCTAAGGTGTAAATTATCGATAGTCCATATCTCGGAAACTATAAGAGATAATGCAATTTGGCAACCGGCAATGTAATTAGCATGCCGAATATTACTTGGAATGTGAATTGGAACGAAATCGCCAATAGATAAGACCATTTTACAATTTGGGAGCAAGTTAGAAGCAGAGCCTAAGGTGTAAATTATCGATAGTCCATATCTCGGAAACTATAAGAGATAATGCAATTTGGCAACCGGCAATGTAATTAGCATGCCGAATATTACTTGGAATGTGAATTGGAACGAAATCGCCAATAGATAAGACCATTTTACAATTTGGGCCCAAGTTAGAAGCAGAGCCTAAGGTGTAAATTATCGATAGTCCATATCTCGGAAACTATAAGAGATAATGCAATTTGGCAACCGGCAATGTAATTAGCATGCCGAATATTACTTGGAATGTGAATTGGAACGAAATCGCCAATAGATAAGACCATTTTACAATTTGGGCCCAAGTTAGAAGCAGAGCCTAAGGTGTAAATTATCGATAGTCCATATCTCGGAAACTATAATAGATAATGCAATTTGGCAACCGGCAATGTAATTAGCATGCCGAATATTACTTGGAATGTGAATTGGAACGAAATCGCAAATAGATAAGACCATGTTACAATTTGGGCCCAAGTTAGAAGCAGAGCCAAAGGTGTAAATTATCGATAGTCCATATCTCGGAAACTATAACAGATAATGCAATTTGGCAACCGGCAATGTAATTAGCATGCCGAATATTACTTGGAATGTGAATTGGAACGAAATCGCCAATAGATAAGACCATTTTACAATTTGGGCCCAAGTTAGAAGCAGAGCCTAAGGTGTAAATTATCGATAGTCCATATCTCGGAAACTATAAGAGATAATGCAATTTGGCAACCGGCAATGTAATTAGCATGCCGAATATTACTTGGAATGTGAATTGGAACGAAATCGCCAATAGATAAGACCATTTTACAATTTGGGCCCAAGTTAGAAGCAGAGCCTAAGGTGTAAATTATCGATAGTCCATATCTCGGAAACTATAAGAGATAATTCAATTTGGCAACCGGCAATGTAATTAGCATGCCGAATATTACTTGGAATGTGAATTGGAACGAAATCGCCAATAGATAAGACCATTTTACAATTTGGGCCCAAGTTAGAAGCAGAGCCTAAGGTGTAAATTATCGATAGTCCATATCTCGGAAACTATAAGAGATAATGCAATTTGGCAACCGGCAATGTAATTAGCATGCCGAATATTACTTGGAATGTGAATTGGAACGAAATCGCCAATAGATAAGACCATTTTACAATTTGGGAGCAAGTTAGAAGCAGAGCCTAAGGTGTAAATTATCGATAGTCCATATCTCGGAAACTATAAGAGATAATGCAATTTGGCAACCGGCAATGTAATTAGCATGCCGAATATTACTTGGAATGTGAATTGGAACGAAATCGCCAATAGATAAGGCCATTTTACAATTTGGGCCCAAGTTAGAAGCAGAGCCTATGGTGTAAATTATCGATAGTCCATATCTCGGAAACTATAAGAGATAATGCAATTTGGCAACCGGCAATGTAATTAGCATGCCGAATATTACTTGGAATGTGAATTGGGACGAAATCGCCAATAGATAAGGCCATTTTACAATTTGGGCCCAAGTTAGAAGCAGAGCCTAAGGTGTAAATTATCGATAGTCCATATCTCGGAAACTATAAGAGATAATACAATTTGGCAACCGGCAATGTAATTAGCATGCCGAATATTACTTGGAATGTGAATTGGAACGAAATCGCCAATAGATAAGACCATTTTACAATTTGGGCCCAAGTTAGAAGCAGAGCCTAAGGTGTAAATTATTGATAGTCCATATCTGGGAAACTATAAGAGATAATGCAATTTCGCAACCGGCAATGTAATTAGCATGCCGAATATTACTTGGAGTGTGAATTGGAACGAAATCGCCAATAGATAAGACCATTTTACAATTTGGGCCCAAGTTAGAAGCAGAGCCTAAGGTGTAAATTATCGATAGTCCATATCTCGGAAACTATAAGAGATAATGCAATTTGGCAACCGGCAATGTAATTAGCATGCCGAATATTACTTGGAATGTGAATTGGAACGAAATCGCCAATAGATAAGACCATTTTACAATTTGGGCCCAAGTTAGAAGCAGAGCCTAAGGTGTAAATTATCGATAGTCCATATCTCGGAAACTATAAGAGATAATGCAATTTGGCAACCGGCAATGTAATTAGCATGCCGAATATTACTTGGAATGTGAATTGGAACGAAATCGCAAATAGATAAGACCATGTTACAATTTGGGAACAAGTTAGAAGCAGAGCCAAAGGTGTAAATTATCGATAGTCCATATCTCGGAAACTATAACAGATAATGCAATTTGGCAACCGGCAATGTAATTAGCATGCCGAATATTACTTGGAATGTGAATTGGAACGAAATCGCCAATAGATAAGACCATTTTACAATTTGGGCCCAAGTTAGAAGCAGAGCCTAAGGTGTAAATTATCGATAGTCCATATCACGGAAACTATAAGAGATAATGCAATTTGGCAACCGGCAATGTAATTAGCATGCCGAATATTACTTGGAATGTGAATTGGAACGAAATCGCCAATAGATAAGACCATTTTACAATTTGGGCCCAAGTTAGAAGCAGAGCCTAAGGTGTAAATTATCGATAGTCCATATCTCGGAAACTATAAGAGATAATTCAATTTGGCAACCGGTAATGTAATTAGCATGCCGAATATTACTTGGAATGTGAATTGGAACGAAATCGCCAATAGATAAGACCATTTTACAATTTGGGCCCAAGTTAGAAGCAGAGCCTAAGGTGTAAATTATCGATAGTCCATATCTCGGAAACTATAAGAGATAATGCAATTTGGCAACCGGCAATGTAATTAGCATGCCGAATATTACTTGGAATGTGAATTGGAACGAAATCGCCAATAGATAAGACCATTTTACAATTTGGGAGCAAGTTAGAAGCAGAGCCTAAGGTGTAAATTATCGATAGTCCATATCTCGGAAACTATAAGAGATAATGCAATTTGGCAACCGGCAATGTAATTAGCATGCCGAATATTACTTGGAATGTGAATTGGAACGAAATCGCCAATAGATAAGACCATTTTACAATTTGGGCCCAAGTTAGAAGCAGAGCCTATGGTGTAAATTATCGATAGTCCATATCTCGGAAACTATAAGAGATAATGCAATTTGCCAACCGGAAATGTAATTAGCATGCCGAATATTACTTGGAATGTGAATTGGAACGAAATCGCCAATAGATAAGACCATTTTACAATTTGGGCCCAAGTTAGAAGCAGAGCCTAAGGTGTAAATTATTGATAGTCCATATCTCGGAAACTATAAGAGATAATGCAATTTCGCAACCGGCAATGTAATTAGCATGCCGAATATTACTTGGAGTGTGAATTGGAACGAAATCGCCAATAGGTAAGACCATTTTACAATTTGGGCCCAAGTTAGAAGCAGAGCCTAAGGTGTAAATTATCGATAGTCCATATCTCGGAAACTATAAGAGATAATGCAATTTGGCAACCGGCAATGTAATTAGCATGCCGAATATTACTTGGAATGTGAATTGGAACGAAATCGCCAATAGATAAGACCATTTTACAATTTGGGCCCAAGTTAGAAGCAGAGCCTAAGGTGTAAATTATCGATAGTCCATATCTCGGAAACTATAAGAGATAATGCAATTTGGCAACCGGCAATGTAATTAGCATGCCGAATATTACTTGGAATGTGAATTGGAACGAAATCGCCAATAGGTAAGACCATTTTACAATTTGGGCCCAAGTTAGAAGCAGAGCCTAAGGTGTAAATTATCGATAGTCCATATCTCGGAAACTATAAGAGATAATTCAATTTGGCAACCGGCAATGTAATTAGCATGCCGAATATTACTTGGAATGTGAATTGGAACGAAATCGCCAATAGATAAGACCATTTTACAATTTGGGCCCAAGTTAGAAGCAGAGCCTAAGGTGTAAATTATCGATAGTCCATATCTCGGAAACTATAAGAGATAATGCAATTTGGCAACCGGCAATGTAATTAGCATGCCGAATATTACTTGGAATGTGAATTGGAACGAAATCGCCAATAGATAAGACCATTTTACAATTTGGGAGCAAGTTAGAAGCAGAGCCTAAGGTGTAAATTATCGATAGTCCATATCTCGGAAACTATAAGAGATAATGCAATTTGGCAACCGGCAATGTAATTAGCATGCCGAATATTACTTGGAATGTGAATTGGAACGAAATCGCCAATAGATAAGACCATTTTACAATTTGGGCCCAAGTTAGAAGCAGAGCCTAAGGTGTATATTATCGATAGTCCATATCTCGGAAACTATAAGAGATAATGCAATTTGGCAACCGGCAATGTAATTAGCATGCCGAATATTACTTGGAATGTGAATTGGAACGAAATCGCCAATAGGTAAGACCATTTTACAATTTGGGCCCAAGTTAGAAGCAGAGCCTAAGGTGTAAATTATCGATAGTCCATATCTCGGAAGCTATAAGAGATAATTCAATTTGGCAACCGGCAATGTAATTAGCATGCCGAATATTACTTGGAATGTGAATTGGAACGAAATCGCCAATAGATAAGACCATTTTACAATTTGGGCCCAAGTTAGAAGCAGAGCCTAAGGTGTAAATTATCGATGGACGAACCTGTCCATATCTCGGAAACTATAAGAGATAATGCAATTTGGCAACCGGCAATGTAATTAGCATGCCGAATATTACTTGGAATGTGAATTGGAACGAAATCGCCAATAGATAAGACCATTTTACAATTTGGGCCCAAGTTAGAAGCAGAGCCTATGATGTAAATTATCGATAGTCCATATCTCGGAAACTATAAGAGATAATGCAATTTGGCAACCGGCAATGTAATTAGCATGCCGAATATTACTTGGAATGTGAATTGGAACGAAATCGCCAATAGATAAGACCATTTTACAATTTGGGCCCAAGTTAGAAGCAGAGCCTAAGGTGTAAATTATCGATAGTCCATATCTCGGAAACTATAAGAGATAATGCAATTTGGCAACTGGCAATGTAATTAGCATGCCGAATATTGCTTGGAATGTGAATTGGAACGAAATCGCCAATAGATAAGACCATTTTACAATTTGGGCCCAAGTTAGAAGCAGAGCCTAAGGTGTAAATTATCGATAGTCCATATCTCGGAATCTATAAGAGATAATGCAATTTGGCAACCGGCAATGTAATTAGCATGCCGAATATTACTTGGAATGTGAATTGGAACGAAATTGCCAATAGATAAGACCATTTTACAATTTGGGCCCAAGTTAGAAGCAGAGCCTAAGGTGTAAATTATCGATAGTCCATATCTCTGAAACTATAAGAGATAATGCAGTTTCGCAACCGGCAATGTAATTAGCATGCCTAATATTACTTGGAATGTGAACTGAGACGAAATCGCCAATAGATAAGGCCCTTTTACAATTTGGGCCCAAGTTAGAAGCAGAGCCTAAGGTGTAAATTATCGATAGTCCATATCTCGGAAACTATAAGAGATAATGCAATTTGGCAACCGGCAATGTAATTAGCATGCCGAATATTACTTGGAATGTGAATTGGAACGAAATCGCCAATAGATAAGACCATTTTACAATTTGGGCCCAAGTTAGAAGCAGAGCCTAAGGTGTAAATTATTGATAGTCCATATCTCGGAAACTATAAGAGATAATGCAATTTCGCAACCAGCAATGTAATTAGCATGCCGAATATTACTTGGAGTGTGAATTGGAACGAAATCGCCAATAGATAAGACCATTTTACAATTTGGGCCCAAGTTAGAAGCAGAGCCTAAGGTGTAAATTATCGATAGTCCATATCTCGGAAACAATAAGAGATAATGCAATTTGGCAACCGGCAATGTAATTAGCATGCCGAATATTACTTGGAATGTGAATTGGAACGAAATCGCCAATAGATAAGACCATTTTACAATTTGGGCCCAAGTTAGAAGCAGAGCCTAAGGTGTAAATTATCGATAGTCCATATCTCGGAAACTATAAGAGATAATGCAATTTGGCAACCGGCAATGTAATTAGCATGCCGAATATTACTTGGAATGTGAATTGGAACGAAATCGCCAATAGATAAGTCCATTTTACAATTTGGGCCCAAGTTAGAAGCAGAGCCTAAGGTGGAAATTATCGATAGTCCATAACTCGGAAACTATAAGAGATAATGCAATTTGGCAACCGGCAATGTAATTAGCATGCCGAATATTACTTGGAATGTGAATTGGAACGAAATCGCCAATAGATAAGACCATTTTACAATTTGGGCCCAAGTTAGAAGCAGAGCCTAAGGTGCAAAATTATCGATAGTCCATATCTCGGAAACTATAAGAGATAATGCAATTTGGCAATCGGCAATGTAATTAGCATGCCGAATATTACTTGGAATGTGAATTGGAACGAAATCGCCAATAGATAAGACCATTTTACAATTTGGGCCCAAGTTTGAAGCAGAGCCTATGGTGTAAATTATCGATAGTCCATATCTCGGAAACTATAAGAGATAATGCAATTTGGCAACCGGCAATGTAATTAGCATGCCGAATATTACTTGGAATGTGAATTGGAACGAAATCGCCAATAGATAAGACCATTTTACAATTTGGGCCCAAGTTAGAAGCAGAGCCTAAGGTGTAAATTATCGATAGTCCCATATCTCGGAAACTATAAGAGATAATGCAATTTGGCAACCGGCAATGTAATTAGCATGCCGAATATTACTTGGAAAGTGAATTGGAACGAAATCGCCAATAGATAAGACCATTTTACAATTTGGGCCCAAGTTAGAAGCAGAGCCTAAGGTGTAAATTATCGATAGTCCATATCTCGGAAACTATAAGAGATAATGCAATTTGGCAACCGGCAATGTAATTAGCATGCCGAATATTACTTGGAATGTGAATTGGAACGAAATTGCCAATAGATAAGGCCATTTTACAATTTGGGCCCAAGTTAGAAGCAGAGCCTAAGGTGTAAATTATCGATAGTCCATATCTCTGAAACTATAAGAGATAATGCAATTTCGCAACCGGCAATGTAATTATCATGCCGAATATTACTTGGAATGTGAATTGGGACGAAATCGCCAATAGATAAGGCCATTTTACAATTTGGGCCCAAGTTAGAAGCAGAGCCTAAGGTGTAAATTATCGATAGTCCATATCTCGGAAACTATAAGAGATAATGCAATTTGGCAACCGGCAATGTAATTAGCATGCCGAATATTACTTGGAATGTGAATTGGAACGAAATCGCCAATAGATAAGACCATTTTACAATTTGGGCCCAAGTTAGAAGCAGAGCCTAAGGTGTAAATTATTGATAGTCCATATCTCGGAAACTATAAGAGATAATGCAATTTCGCAACCGGCAATGTAATTAGCATGCCGAATATTACTTGGAGTGTGAATTGGAACGAAATCGCCAATAGATAAGACCATTTTACAATTTGGGCCCAAGTTAGAAGCAGAGCCTAAGGTGTAAATTATCGATAGTCCATATCTCGGAAACTATAAGAGATAATGCAATTTGGCAACCGGCAATGTAATTAGCATGCCGAATATTACTTGGAATGTGAATTGGAACGAAATCGCCAATAGATAAGACCATTTTACAATTTGGGCCCAAGTTAGAAGCAGAGACTAAGGTGTAAATTATCGATAGTCCATATCTCGGAAACTATAAGAGATAATGCAATTTGGCAACCGGCAATGTAATTAGCATGCCGAATATTACTTGGAATGTGAATTGGAACGAAATCGCAAATAGATAAGACCATGTTACAATTTGGGCCCAAGTTAGAAGCAGAGCCAAAGGTGTAAATTATCGATAGTCCATATCTCGGAAACTATAACAGATAATGCAATTTGGCAACCGGCAATGTAATTAGCATGCCGAATATTACTTGGAATGTGAATTGGAACGAAATCGCCAATAGATAAGACCATTTTACAATTTGGGCCCAAGTTAGAAGCAGAGCCTAAGGTGTAAATTATCGATAGTCCATATCTCGGAAACTATAAGAGATAATGCAATTTGGCAACCGGCAATGTAATTAGCATGCCGAATATTACTTGGAATGTGAATTGGAACGAAATCGCCAATAGGTAAGACCATTTTACAATTTGGGCCCAAGTTAGAAGCAGAGCCTAAGGTGTAAATTATCGATAGTCCGTATCTCGGAAACTATAAGAGATAATGCAATTTGGCAACCGGCAATGTAATCAGCATGCCGAATATTACTTGGAATGTGAATTGGAACGAAATCGCCAATAGATAAGACCACTTTACAATTTGGGCCCAAGTTAGAAGCAGAGCCTAAGGTGTAAATTATCGATAGTCCATATCTCGGAAACTATAAGAGATAATGCAATTTGGCAACCGGCAATGTAATTAGCATGCCGAATATTACTTGGAATGTGAATTGGAACGAAATCGCCAATAGGTAAGACCATTTTACAATTTGGGCCCAAGTTAGAAGCAGAGCCTAAGGTGTAAATTATCGATAGTCCATATCTCGGAAACTATAAGAGATAATTCAATTTGGCAACCGGCAATGTAATTAGCATGCCGAATATTACTTGGAATGTGAATTGGAACGAAATCGCCAATAGATAAGACCATTTTACAATTTGGGCCCAAGTTAGAAGCAGAGCCTAAGATGTAAATTATCGATAGTCCATATCTCGGAAACTATAAGAGATAATGCAATTTGGCAACCGGCAATGTAATTAGCATGCCGAATATTACTTGGAATGTGAATTGGAACGAAATCGCCAATAGATAAGACCATTTTACAATTTGGGAGCAAGTTAGAAGCAGAGCCTAAGGTGTAAATTATCGATAGTCCATATCTCGGAAACTATAAGAGATAATGCAATTTGGCAACCGGCAATGTAATTAGCATGCCGAATATTACTTGGAATGTGAATTGGAACGAAATCGCCAATAGATAAGACCATTTTACAATTTGGGCCCAAGTTAGAAGCAGAGCCTAAGGTGTATATTATCGATAGTCCATATCTCGGAAACTATAAGAGATAATGCAATTTGGCAACCGGCAATGTAATTAGCATGCCGAATATTACTTGGAATGTGAATTGGAACGAAATCGCCAATAGGTAAGACCATTTTACAATTTGGGCCCAAGTTAGAAGCAGAGCCTAAGGTGTAAATTATCGATAGTCCATATCTCGGAAGCTATAAGAGATAATTCAATTTGGCAACCGGCAATGTAATTAGCATGCCGAATATTACTTGGAATGTGAATTGGAACGAAATCGCCAATAGATAAGACCATTTTACAATTTGGGCCCAAGTTAGAAGCAGAGCCTAAGGTGTAAATTATCGATAGTCCATATCTCGGAAACTATAAGAGATAATGCAATTTGGCAACCGGCAATGTAATTAGCATGCCGAATATTACTTGGAATGTGAATTGGAACGAAATCGCCAATAGATAAGACCATTTTACAATTTGGGCCCAAGTTAGAAGCAGAGCCTAAGGTGTAAATTATCGATAGTCCATATCTCGGAAACTATAAGAGATAATGCAATTTGGCAACCGGCAATGTAATTAGCATGCCGAATATTACTTGGAATGTGAATTGGAACGAAATCGCCAATAGATAAGACCATTTTACAATTTGGGAGCAAGTTAGAAGCAGAGCCTAAGGTGTAAATTATCGATAGTCCATATCTCGGAAACTATAAGAGATAATGCAATTTGGCAACCGGCAATGTAATTAGCATGCCGAATATTACTTGGAATGTGAATTGGAACGAAATCGCCAATAGGTAAGACCATTTTACAATTTGGGCCCAAGTTAGAAGCAGAGCCTAAGGTGTAAATTATCGATAGTCCATATCTCGGAAGCTATAAGAGATAATTCAATTTGGCAACCGGCAATGTAATTAGCATGCCGAATATTACTTGGAATGTGAATTGGAACGAAATCGCCAATAGATAAGACCATTTTACAATTTGGGCCCAAGTTAGAAACAGAGCCTAAGGTGTAAATTATCGATAGTCCATATCTCGGAAACTATAAGAGATAATGCAATTTGGCAACCGGCAATGTAATTAGCATGCCGAATATTACTTGGAATGTGAATTGGAACGAAATCGCCAATAGATAAGACCATTTTACAATTTGGGCCCAAGTTAGAAGCAGAGCCTATGGTGTAAATTATCGATAGTCCATATCTCGGAAACTATAAGAGATAATGCAATTTGGCAACCGGCAATGTAATTAGCATGCCGAATATTACTTGGAATGTGAATTGGAACGAAATCGCCAATAGATAAGACCATTTTACAATTTGGGCCCAAGTTAGAAGCAGAGCCTAAGGTGTAAATTATCGATAGTCCATATCTCGGAAACTATAAGAGATAATGCAATTTGGCAACCGGCAATGTAATTAGCATGCCGAATATTACTTGGAATGTGAATTGGAACGAAATCGCCAATAGATAAGACCATTTTACAATTTGGGCCCAAGTTAGAAGCAGAGCCTAAGGTGTAAATTATCGATAGTCCATATCTCGGAAACTATAAGAGATAATGCAATTTGGCAACCGGCAATGTAATTAGCATGCCGAATATTACTTGGAATGTGAATTGGAACGAAATTGCCAATAGATAAGGCCATTTTACAATTTGGGCCCAAGTTAGAAGCAGAGCCTAAGGTGTAAATTATCGATAGTCCATATCTCTGAAACTATAAGAGATAATGCAATTTCGCAACCGGCAATGTAATTAGCATGCCGAATATTACTTGGAATGTGAATTGGGACGAAATCGCCAATAGATAAGGCCATTTTACAATTTGGGCCCAAGTTAGAAGCAGAGCCTAAGGTGTAAATTATCGATAATCCATATCTCGGAAACTATAAGGGATAATGCAATTTGGCAACCGGCAATGTAATTAGCATGCCGAATATTACTTGGAATGTGAATTGGAACGAAATCGCCAATAGATAAGACCATTTTACAATTTGGGCCCAAGTTAGAAGCAGAGCCTAAGGTGTAAATTATTGATAGTCCATATCTCGGAAACTATAAGAGATAATGCAATTTCGCAACCGGCAATGTAATTAGCATGCCGAATATTACTTGGAGTGTGAATTGGAACGAAATCGCCAATAGATAAGACCATTTTACAATTTGGGCCCAAGTTAGAAGCAGAGCCTAAGGTGTAAATTATCGATAGTCCATATCTCGGAAACTATAAGAGATAATGCAATTTGGCAACCGGCAATGTAATTAGCATGCCGAATATTACTTGGAATGTGAATTGGAACGAAATCGCCAATAGATAAGACCATTTTACAATTTGGGCCCAAGTTAGAAGCAGAGCCTAAGGTGTAAATTATCGATAGTCCATATCTCGGAAACTATAATAGATAATGCAATTTGGCAACCGGCAATGTAATTAGCATGCCGAATATTACTTGGAATGTGAATTGGAACGAAATCGCAAATAGATAAGACCATGTTACAATTTGGGCCCAAGTTAGAAGCAGAGCCAAAGGTGTAAATTATCGATAGTCCATATCTCGGAAACTATAACAGATAATGCAATTTGGCAACCGGCAATGTAATTAGCATGCCGAATATTACTTGGAATGTGAATTGGAACGAAATCGCCAATAGATAAGACCATTTTACAATTTGGGCCCAAGTTAGAAGCAGAGCCTAAGGTGTAAATTATCGATAGTCCATATCTCGGAAACTATAAGAGATAATGCAATTTGGCAACCGGCAATGTAATTAGCATGCCGAATATTACTTGGAATGTGAATTGGTACGAAATCGCCAATAGATAAGACCATTTTACAATTTGGGCCCAAGTTAGAAGCAGAGCCGAAGGTGTAAATTATCGATAGTCCATATCTCGGAAACTATAAGAGATAATTCAATTTGGCAACCGGCAATGTAATTAGCATGCCGAATATTACTTGGAATGTGAATTGGAACGAAATCGCCAATAGATAAGACCATTTTACAATTTGGGCCCAAGTTAGAAGCAGAGCCTAAGGTGTAAATTATCGATAGTCCATATCTCGGAAACTATAAGAGATAATGCAATTTGGCAACCGGCAATGTAATTAGCATGCCGAATATTACTTGGAATGTGAATTGGAACGAAATCGCCAATAGATAAGACCATTTTACAATTTGGGCCCAAGTTAGAAGCAGAGCCTAAGGTGTAAATTATCGATAGTCCATATCTCGGAAACTATAAGAGATAATGCAATTTGGCAACCGGCAATGTAATTAGCATGCCGAATATTACTTGGAATGTGAATTGGAACGAAATCGCCAATAGATAAGACCATTTTACAATTTGGGCCCAAGTTAGAAGCAGAGACTAAGGTGTAAATTATCGATAGTCCATATCTCGGAAACTATAAGAGATAATGCAATTTGGCAACCGGCAATGTAATTAGCATGCCGAATATTACTTGGAATGTGAATTGGAACGAAATCGCAAATAGATAAGACCATGTTACAATTTGGGCCCAAGTTAGAAGCAGAGCCAAAGGTGTAAATTATCGATAGTCCATATCTCGGAAACTATAACAGATAATGCAATTTGGCAACCGGCAATGTAATTAGCATGCCGAATATTACTTGGAATGTGAATTGGAACGAAATCGCCAATAGATAAGACCATTTTACAATTTGGGCCCAAGTTAGAAGCAGAGCCTAAGGTGTAAATTATCGATAGTCCATATCTCGGAAACTATAAGAGATAATGCAATTTGGCAACCGGCAATGTAATTAGCATGCCGAATATTACTTGGAATGTGAATTGGAACGAAATCGCCAATAGGTAAGACCATTTTACAATTTGGGCCCAAGTTAGAAGCAGAGCCTAAGGTGTAAATTATCGATAGTCCGTATCTCGGAAACTATAAGAGATAATGCAATTTGGCAACCGGCAATGTAATCAGCATGCCGAATATTACTTGGAATGTGAATTGGAACGAAATCGCCAATAGATAAGACCACTTTACAATTTGGGCCCAAGTTAGAAGCAGAGCCTAAGGTGTAAATTATCGATAGTCCATATCTCGGAAACTATAAGAGATAATGCAATTTGGCAACCGGCAATGTAATTAGCATGCCGAATATTACTTGGAATGTGAATTGGAACGAAATCGCCAATAGGTAAGACCATTTTACAATTTGGGCCCAAGTTAGAAGCAGAGCCTAAGGTGTAAATTATCGATAGTCCATATCTCGGAAACTATAAGAGATAATTCAATTTGGCAACCGGCAATGTAATTAGCATGCCGAATATTACTTGGAATGTGAATTGGAACGAAATCGCCAATAGATAAGACCATTTTACAATTTGGGCCCAAGTTAGAAGCAGAGCCTAAGATGTAAATTATCGATAGTCCATATCTCGGAAACTATAAGAGATAATGCAATTTGGCAACCGGCAATGTAATTAGCATGCCGAATATTACTTGGAATGTGAATTGGAACGAAATCGCCAATAGATAAGACCATTTTACAATTTGGGAGCAAGTTAGAAGCAGAGCCTAAGGTGTAAATTATCGATAGTCCATATCTCGGAAACTATAAGAGATAATGCAATTTGGCAACCGGCAATGTAATTAGCATGCCGAATATTACTTGGAATGTGAATTGGAACGAAATCGCCAATAGATAAGACCATTTTACAATTTGGGCCCAAGTTAGAAGCAGAGCCTAAGGTGTATATTATCGATAGTCCATATCTCGGAAACTATAAGAGATAATGCAATTTGGCAACCGGCAATGTAATTAGCATGCCGAATATTACTTGGAATGTGAATTGGAACGAAATCGCCAATAGGTAAGACCATTTTACAATTTGGGCCCAAGTTAGAAGCAGAGCCTAAGGTGTAAATTATCGATAGTCCATATCTCGGAAGCTATAAGAGATAATTCAATTTGGCAACCGGCAATGTAATTAGCATGCCGAATATTACTTGGAATGTGAATTGGAACGAAATCGCCAATAGATAAGACCATTTTACAATTTGGGCCCAAGTTAGAAGCAGAGCCTAAGGTGTAAATTATCGATAGTCCATATCTCGGAAACTATAAGAGATAATGCAATTTGGCAACCGGCAATGTAATTAGCATGCCGAATATTACTTGGAATGTGAATTGGAACGAAATCGCCAATAGATAAGACCATTTTACAATTTGGGCCCAAGTTAGAAGCAGAGCCTAAGGTGTAAATTATCGATAGTCCATATCTCGGAAACTATAAGAGATAATGCAATTTGGCAACCGGCAATGTAATTAGCATGCCGAATATTACTTGGAATGTGAATTGGAACGAAATCGCCAATAGATAAGACCATTTTACAATTTGGGAGCAAGTTAGAAGCAGAGCCTAAGGTGTAAATTATCGATAGTCCATATCTCGGAAACTATAAGAGATAATGCAATTTGGCAACCGGCAATGTAATTAGCATGCCGAATATTACTTGGAATGTGAATTGGAACGAAATCGCCAATAGGTAAGACCATTTTACAATTTGGGCCCAAGTTAGAAGCAGAGCCTAAGGTGTAAATTATCGATAGTCCATATCTCGGAAGCTATAAGAGATAATTCAATTTGGCAACCGGCAATGTAATTAGCATGCCGAATATTACTTGGAATGTGAATTGGAACGAAATCGCCAATAGATAAGACCATTTTACAATTTGGGCCCAAGTTAGAAACAGAGCCTAAGGTGTAAATTATCGATAGTCCATATCTCGGAAACTATAAGAGATAATGCAATTTGGCAACCGGCAATGTAATTAGCATGCCGAATATTACTTGGAATGTGAATTGGAACGAAATCGCCAATAGATAAGACCATTTTACAATTTGGGCCCAAGTTAGAAGCAGAGCCTATGGTGTAAATTATCGATAGTCCATATCTCGGAAACTATAAGAGATAATGCAATTTGGCAACCGGCAATGTAATTAGCATGCCGAATATTACTTGGAATGTGAATTGGAACGAAATCGCCAATAGATAAGACCATTTTACAATTTGGGCCCAAGTTAGAAGCAGAGCCTAAGGTGTAAATTATCGATAGTCCATATCTCGGAAACTATAAGAGATAATGCAATTTGGCAACCGGCAATGTAATTAGCATGCCGAATATTACTTGGAATGTGAATTGGAACGAAATCGCCAATAGATAAGACCATTTTACAATTTGGGCCCAAGTTAGAAGCAGAGCCTAAGGTGTAAATTATCGATAGTCCATATCTCGGAAACTATAAGAGATAATGCAATTTGGCAACCGGCAATGTAATTAGCATGCCGAATATTACTTGGAATGTGAATTGGAACGAAATTGCCAATAGATAAGGCCATTTTACAATTTGGGCCCAAGTTAGAAGCAGAGCCTAAGGTGTAAATTATCGATAGTCCATATCTCTGAAACTATAAGAGATAATGCAATTTCGCAACCGGCAATGTAATTAGCATGCCGAATATTACTTGGAATGTGAATTGGGACGAAATCGCCAATAGATAAGGCCATTTTACAATTTGGGCCCAAGTTAGAAGCAGAGCCTAAGGTGTAAATTATCGATAATCCATATCTCGGAAACTATAAGGGATAATGCAATTTGGCAACCGGCAATGTAATTAGCATGCCGAATATTACTTGGAATGTGAATTGGAACGAAATCGCCAATAGATAAGACCATTTTACAATTTGGGCCCAAGTTAGAAGCAGAGCCTAAGGTGTAAATTATTGATAGTCCATATCTCGGAAACTATAAGAGATAATGCAATTTCGCAACCGGCAATGTAATTAGCATGCCGAATATTACTTGGAGTGTGAATTGGAACGAAATCGCCAATAGATAAGACCATTTTACAATTTGGGCCCAAGTTAGAAGCAGAGCCTAAGGTGTAAATTATCGATAGTCCATATCTCGGAAACTATAAGAGATAATGCAATTTGGCAACCGGCAATGTAATTAGCATGCCGAATATTACTTGGAATGTGAATTGGAACGAAATCGCCAATAGATAAGACCATTTTACAATTTGGGCCCAAGTTAGAAGCAGAGCCTAAGGTGTAAATTATCGATAGTCCATATCTCGGAAACTATAATAGATAATGCAATTTGGCAACCGGCAATGTAATTAGCATGCCGAATATTACTTGGAATGTGAATTGGAACGAAATCGCAAATAGATAAGACCATGTTACAATTTGGGCCCAAGTTAGAAGCAGAGCCAAAGGTGTAAATTATCGATAGTCCATATCTCGGAAACTATAACAGATAATGCAATTTGGCAACCGGCAATGTAATTAGCATGCCGAATATTACTTGGAATGTGAATTGGAACGAAATCGCCAATAGATAAGACCATTTTACAATTTGGGCCCAAGTTAGAAGCAGAGCCTAAGGTGTAAATTATCGATAGTCCATATCTCGGAAACTATAAGAGATAATGCAATTTGGCAACCGGCAATGTAATTAGCATGCCGAATATTACTTGGAATGTGAATTGGTACGAAATCGCCAATAGATAAGACCATTTTACAATTTGGGCCCAAGTTAGAAGCAGAGCCGAAGGTGTAAATTATCGATAGTCCATATCTCGGAAACTATAAGAGATAATTCAATTTGGCAACCGGCAATGTAATTAGCATGCCGAATATTACTTGGAATGTGAATTGGAACGAAATCGCCAATAGATAAGACCATTTTACAATTTGGGCCCAAGTTAGAAGCAGAGCCTAAGGTGTAAATTATCGATAGTCCATATCTCGGAAACTATAAGAGATAATGCAATTTGGCAACCGGCAATGTAATTAGCATGCCGAATATTACTTGGAATGTGAATTGGAACGAAATCGCCAATAGATAAGACCATTTTACAATTTGGGAGCAAGTTAGAAGCAGAGCCTAAGGTGTAAATTATCGATAGTCCATATCTCGGAAACTATAAGAGATAATGCAATTTGGCAACCGGCAATGTAATTAGCATGCCGAATATTACTTGGAATGTGAATTGGAACGAAATCGCCAATAGATAAGACCATTTTACAATTTGGGCCCAAGTTAGAAGCAGAGCCTATGGTGTAAATTATCGATAGTCCATATCTCGGAAACTATAAGAGATAATGCAATTTGGCAACCGGCAATGTAATTAGCATGCCGAATATTACTTGGAATGTGAATTGGGACGAAATCGCCAATAGATAAGGCCATTTTACAATTTGGGCCCAAGTTAGAAGCAGAGCCTAAGGTGTAAATTATCGATAGTCCATATCTCGGAAACTATAAGAGATAATACAATTTGGCAACCGGCAATGTAATTAGCATGCCGAATATTACTTGGAATGTGAATTGGAACGAAATCGCCAATAGATAAGACCATTTTACAATTTGGGCCCAAGTTAGAAGCAGAGCCTAAGGTGTAAATTATTGATAGTCCATATCTGGGAAACTATAAGAGATAATGCAATTTCGCAACCGGCAATGTAATTAGCATGCCGAATATTACTTGGAGTGTGAATTGGAACGAAATCGCCAATAGATAAGACCATGTTACAATTTGGGCCCAAGTTAGAAGCAGAGCCAAAGGTGTAAATTATCGATAGTCCATATCTCGGAAACTATAACAGATAATGCAATTTGGCAACCGGCAATGTAATTAGCATGCCGAATATTACTTGGAATGTGAATTGGAACGAAATCGCCAATAGGTAAGACCATTTTACAATTTGGGCCCAAGTTAGAAGCAGAGCCTAAGGTGTAAATTATCGATAGTCCATATCTCGGAAACTATAAGAGATAATGCAATTTGGCAACCGGCAATGTAATTAGCATGCCGAATATTACTTGGAATGTGAATTGGAACGAAATCGCCAATAGATAAGACCATTTTACAATTTGGGCCCAAGTTAGAAGCAGAGCCTAAGGTGTAAATTATTGATAGTCCATATCTGGGAAACTATAAGAGATAATGCAATTTCGCAACCGGCAATGTAATTAGCATGCCGAATATTACTTGGAGTGTGAATTGGAACGAAATCGCCAATAGATAAGACCATTTTACAATTTGGGCCCAAGTTAGAAGCAGAGCCTAAGGTGTAAATTATCGATAGTCCATATCTCGGAAACTATAAGAGATAATGCAATTTGGCAACCGGCAATGTAATTAGCATGCCGAATATTACTTGGAATGTGAATTGGAACGAAATCGCCAATAGATAAGACCATTTTACAATTTGGGCCCAAGTTAGAAGCAGAGCCTAAGGTGTAAATTATCGATAGTCCATATCTCGGAAACTATAAGAGATAATGCAATTTGGCAACCGGCAATGTAATTAGCATGCCGAATATTACTTGGAATGTGAATTGGAACGAAATCGCAAATAGATAAGACCATGTTACAATTTGGGCCCAAGTTAGAAGCAGAGCCAAAGGTGTAAATTATCGATAGTCCATATCTCGGAAACTATAACAGATAATGCAATTTGGCAACCGGCAATGTAATTAGCATGCCGAATATTACTTGGAATGTGAATTGGAACGAAATCGTCAATAGATAAGACCATTTTACAATTTGGGCCCAAGTTAGAAGCAGAGCCTAAGGTGTAAATTATCGATAGTCCATATCTCGGAAACTATAAGAGATAATGCAATTTGGCAACCGGCAATGTAATTAGCATGCCGAATATTACTTGGAATGTGAATTGGAACGAAATCGCCAATAGATAAGACCATTTTACAATTTGGGCCCAAGTTAGAAGCAGAGCCTAAGGTGTAAATTATCGATAGTCCATATCTCGGAAACTATAAGAGATAATTCAATTTGGCAACCGGCAATGTAATTAGCATGCCGAATATTACTTGGAATGTGAATTGGAACGAAATCGCCAATAGATAAGACCATTTTAGAATTTGGGCCCAAGTTAGAAGCAGAGCCTAAGGTGTAAATTATCGATAGTCCATATCTCGGAAACTATAAGAGATAATGCAATTTGGCAACCGGCAATGTAATTAGCATGCCGAATATTACTTGGAATGTGAATTGGAACGAAATCGCCAATAGATAAGACCATTTTACAATTTGGGAGCAAGTTAGAAGCAGAGCCTAAGGTGTAAATTATCGATAGTCCATATCTCGGAAACTATAAGAGATAATGCAATTTGGCAACCGGCAATGTAATTAGCATGCCGAATATTACTTGGAATGTGAATTGGAACGAAATCGCCAATAGATAAGACCATTTTACAATTTGGGCCCAAGTTAGAAGCAGAGCCTATGGTGTAAATTATCGATAGTCCATATCTCGGAAACTATAAGAGATAATGCAATTTGCCAACCGGAAATGTAATTAGCATGCCGAATATTACTTGGAATGTGAATTGGAACGAAATCGCCAATAGATAAGACCATTTTACAATTTGGGCCCAAGTTAGAAGCAAAGCCTAAGGTGTATATTATCGATAGTCCATATCTCGGAAACTATAAGAGATAATGCAATTTGGCAACCGGCAGTGTAATTAGAATGCCGAATATTACTTGGAATGTGAATTGGAACGAAATCGCCAATAGATAAGACCATTTTACAATTTGGGAGCAAGTTAGAAGCAGAGCCTAAGGTGTAAATTATCGATAGTCCATATCTCGGAAACTATAAGAGATAATGCAATTTTTCAACCGGCAATGTAATTAGCATGCCGAATATTACTTGGAATGTGAATTGGAACGAAATCGCCAATAGATAAGACCATTTTACAATTTGGGCCCAAGTTAGAAGCAGAGCCTAAGGTGTAAATTATTGATAGTCCATATCTCGGAAACTATAAGAGATAATGCAATTTCGCAACCGGCAATGTAATTAGCATGCCGAATATTACTTGGAGTGTGAATTGGAACGAAATCGCCAATAGGTAAGACCATTTTACAATTTGGGCCCAAGTTAGAAGCAGAGCCTAAGGTGTAAATTATCGATAGTCCATATCTCGGAAACTATAAGAGATAATGCAATTTGGCAACCGGCAATGTAATTAGCATGCCGAATATTACTTGGAATGTGAATTGGAACGAAATCGCCAATAGGTAAGACCATTTTACAATTTGGGCCCAAGTTAGAAGCAGAGCCTAAGGTGTAAATTATCGATAGTCCATATCTCGGAAACTATAAGAGATAATGCAATTTGGCAACCGGCAATGTAATTAGCATGCCGAATATTAATTGGAATGTGAATTGCAACGAAATCGCCAATAGATAAGGCAATTTTACAATTTGGGCCCAAGTTAGAAGCAGAGCCTAAGGTGTAAATTATCGATAGTCCATATCTCGGAAACTATAAGAGATAATGCAATTTTGCAACCGGCAATGTAATTAGCATGCCGAATATTACTTGGAATATGAATTGGAACGAAATCGCCAATAGATAAGACCATTTTACGATTTGGGCCCAAGTTAGAAGCAGAGCCTAAGGTGTAAATTATTGATTGTCCATATCTCGGAAACTATAAGAGATAATACAATTTCGCAACCGGCAATGTAATTAGCATGCCGAATATCACTTGGAATGTGAATTGGGACGAAATCGCCAATAGATAAGACCATTTTACAATTTGGGCCCAAGTTAGAAGCAGAGCCTAAGGTGTAAATTATCGATAGTCCGTATCTCGGAAACTATAAGAGATAATGCAATTTGGCAACCGGCAATGTAATTAGCATGCCGAATATTACTTGGAATGTGAATTGGAACGAAATCGCCAATAGATAAGACCATTTTACAATTTGGGCCCAAGTTAGAAGCAGAGCCTAAGGTGTAAATTATCGATAGTCCATATCTCGGAAACTATAAGAGATAATGCAATTTGGCAACCGGCAATGTAATTAGCATGCCGAATATTACTTGGAATGTGAATTGGAACGAAATCGCCAATAGGTAAGACCATTTTACAATTTGGGCCCAAGTTAGAAGCAGAGCCTAAGGTGTAAATTATCGATAGTCCATATCTCGGAAACTATAAGAGATAATTCAATTTGGCAACCGGCAATGTAATTAGCATGCCGAATATTACTTGGAATGTGAATTGGAACGAAATCGCCAATAGATAAGACCATTTTACAATTTGGGCCCAAGTTAGAAGCAGAGCCTAAGGTGTAAATTATCGATAGTCCATATCTCGGAAACTATAAGAGATAATGCAATTTGGCAACCGGCAATGTAATTAGCATGCCGAATATTACTTGGAATGTGAATTGGAACGAAATCGCCAATAGATAAGACCATTTTACAATTTGGGAGCAAGTTAGAAGCAGAGCCTAAGGTGTAAATTATCGATAGTCCATATCTCGGAAACTATAAGAGATAATGCAATTTGGCAACCGGCAATGTAATTAGCATGCCGAATATTACTTGGAATGTGAATTGGAACGAAATCGCCAATAGATAAGACCATTTTACAATTTGGGCCCAAGTTAGAAGCAGAGCCTAAGGTGTAAATTATCGATAGTCCATATCTCGGAAACTATAAGAGATAATGCAATTTGGCAACCGGCAATGTAATTAGCATGCCGAATATTACTTGGAATGTGAATTGGAACGAAATCGCCAATAGATAAGACCATTTTACAATTTGGGCCCAAGTTAGAAGCAGAGCCTAAGGTGTAAATTATCGATAGTCCATATCTCGGAAACTATAATAGATAATGCAATTTGGCAACCGGCAATGTAATTAGCATGCCGAATATTACTTGGAATGTGAATTGGAACGAAATCGCAAATAGATAAGACCATGTTACAATTTGGGCCCAAGTTAGAAGCAGAGCCAAAGGTGTAAATTATCGATAGTCCATATCTCGGAAACTATAACAGATAATGCAATTTGGCAACCGGCAATGTAATTAGCATGCCGAATATTACTTGGAATGTGAATTGGAACGAAATCGCCAATAGATAAGACCATTTTACAATTTGGGCCCAAGTTAGAAGCAGAGCCTAAGGTGTAAATTATCGATAGTCCATATCTCGGAAACTATAAGAGATAATGCAATTTGGCAACCGGCAATGTAATTAGCATGCCGAATATTACTTGGAATGTGAATTGGAACGAAATCGCCAATAGATAAGACCATTTTACAATTTGGGCCCAAGTTAGAAGCAGAGCCTAAGGTGTAAATTATCGATAGTCCATATCTCGGAAACTATAAGAGATAATTCAATTTGGCAACCGGCAATGTAATTAGCATGCCGAATATTACTTGGAATGTGAATTGGAACGAAATCGCCAATAGATAAGACCATTTTACAATTTGGGCCCAAGTTAGAAGCAGAGCCTAAGGTGTAAATTATCGATAGTCCATATCTCGGAAACTATAAGAGATAATGCAATTTGGCAACCGGCAATGTAATTAGCATGCCGAATATTACTTGGAATGTGAATTGGAACGAAATCGCCAATAGATAAGACCATTTTACAATTTGGGAGCAAGTTAGAAGCAGAGCCTAAGGTGTAAATTATCGATAGTCCATATCTCGGAAACTATAAGAGATAATGCAATTTGGCAACCGGCAATGTAATTAGCATGCCGAATATTACTTGGAATGTGAATTGGAACGAAATCGCCAATAGATAAGGCCATTTTACAATTTGGGCCCAAGTTAGAAGCAGAGCCTATGGTGTAAATTATCGATAGTCCATATCTCGGAAACTATAAGAGATAATGCAATTTGGCAACCGGCAATGTAATTAGCATGCCGAATATTACTTGGAATGTGAATTGGGACGAAATCGCCAATAGATAAGGCCATTTTACAATTTGGGCCCAAGTTAGAAGCAGAGCCTAAGGTGTAAATTATCGATAGTCCATATCTCGGAAACTATAAGAGATAATACAATTTGGCAACCGGCAATGTAATTAGCATGCCGAATATTACTTGGAATGTGAATTGGAACGAAATCGCCAATAGATAAGACCATTTTACAATTTGGGCCCAAGTTAGAAGCAGAGCCTAAGGTGTAAATTATTGATAGTCCATATCTGGGAAACTATAAGAGATAATGCAATTTCGCAACCGGCAATGTAATTAGCATGCCGAATATTACTTGGAGTGTGAATTGGAACGAAATCGCCAATAGATAAGACCATTTTACAATTTGGGCCCAAGTTAGAAGCAGAGCCTAAGGTGTAAATTATCGATAGTCCATATCTCGGAAACTATAAGAGATAATGCAATTTGGCAACCGGCAATGTAATTAGCATGCCGAATATTACTTGGAATGTGAATTGGAACGAAATCGCCAATAGATAAGACCATTTTACAATTTGGGCCCAAGTTAGAAGCAGAGCCTAAGGTGTAAATTATCGATAGTCCATATCTCGGAAACTATAAGAGATAATGCAATTTGGCAACCGGCAATGTAATTAGCATGCCGAATATTACTTGGAATGTGAATTGGAACGAAATCGCAAATAGATAAGACCATGTTACAATTTGGGAACAAGTTAGAAGCAGAGCCAAAGGTGTAAATTATCGATAGTCCATATCTCGGAAACTATAACAGATAATGCAATTTGGCAACCGGCAATGTAATTAGCATGCCGAATATTACTTGGAATGTGAATTGGAACGAAATCGCCAATAGATAAGACCATTTTACAATTTGGGCCCAAGTTAGAAGCAGAGCCTAAGGTGTAAATTATCGATAGTCCATATCACGGAAACTATAAGAGATAATGCAATTTGGCAACCGGCAATGTAATTAGCATGCCGAATATTACTTGGAATGTGAATTGGAACGAAATCGCCAATAGATAAGACCATTTTACAATTTGGGCCCAAGTTAGAAGCAGAGCCTAAGGTGTAAATTATCGATAGTCCATATCTCGGAAACTATAAGAGATAATTCAATTTGGCAACCGGTAATGCAATTAGCATGCCGAATATTACTTGGAATGTGAATTGGAACGAAATCGCCAATAGATAAGACCATTTTACAATTTGGGCCCAAGTTAGAAGCAGAGCCTAAGGTGTAAATTATCGATAGTCCATATCTCGGAAACTATAAGAGATAATGCAATTTGGCAACCGGCAATGTAATTAGCATGCCGAATATTACTTGGAATGTGAATTGGAACGAAATCGCCAATAGATAAGACCATTTTACAATTTGGGAGCAAGTTAGAAGCAGAGCCTAAGGTGTAAATTATCGATAGTCCATATCTCGGAAACTATAAGAGATAATGCAATTTGGCAACCGGCAATGTAATTAGCATGCCGAATATTACTTGGAATGTGAATTGGAACGAAATCGCCAATAGATAAGACCATTTTACAATTTGGGCCCAAGTTAGAAGCAGAGCCTATGGTGTAAATTATCGATAGTCCATATCTCGGAAACTATAAGAGATAATGCAATTTGCCAACCGGAAATGTAATTAGCATGCCGAATATTACTTGGAATGTGAATTGGAACGAAATCGCCAATAGATAAGACCATTTTACAATTTGGGCCCAAGTTAGAAGCAAAGCCTAAGGTGTATATTATCGATAGTCCATATCTCGGAAACTATAAGAGATAATGCAATTTGGCAACCGGCAGTGTAATTAGAATGCCGAATATTACTTGGAATGTGAATTGGAACGAAATCGCCAATAGATAAGACCATTTTACAATTTGGGAGCAAGTTAGAAGCAGAGCCTAAGGTGTAAATTATCGATAGTCCATATCTCGGAAACTATAAGAGATAATGCAATTTTTCAACCGGCAATGTAATTAGCATGCCGAATATTACTTGGAATGTGAATTGGAACGAAATCGCCAATAGATAAGACCATTTTACAATTTGGGCCCAAGTTAGAAGCAGAGCCTAAGGTGTAAATTATTGATAGTCCATATCTCGGAAACTATAAGAGATAATGCAATTTCGCAACCGGCAATGTAATTAGCATGCCGAATATTACTTGGAGTGTGAATTGGAACGAAATCGCCAATAGGTAAGACCATTTTACAATTTGGGCCCAAGTTAGAAGCAGAGCCTAAGGTGTAAATTATCGATAGTCCATATCTCGGAAACTATAAGAGATAATGCAATTTGGCAACCGGCAATGTAATTAGCATGCCGAATATTACTTGGAATGTGAATTGGAACGAAATCGCCAATAGATAAGACCATTTTACAATTTGGGCCCAAGTTAGAAGCAGAGCCTAAGGTGTAAATTATCGATAGTCCATATCTCGGAAACTATAAGAGATAATGCAATTTGGCAACCGGCAATGTAATTAGCATGCCGAATATTACTTGGAATGTGAATTGGAACGAAATCGCCAATAGGTAAGACCATTTTACAATTTGGGCCCAAGTTAGAAGCAGAGCCTAAGGTGTAAATTATCGATAGTCCATATCTCGGAAACTATAAGAGATAATTCAATTTGGCAACCGGCAATGTAATTAGCATGCCGAATATTACTTGGAATGTGAATTGGAACGAAATCGCCAATAGATAAGACCATTTTACAATTTGGGCCCAAGTTAGAAGCAGAGCCTAAGGTGTAAATTATCGATAGTCCATATCTCGGAAACTATAAGAGATAATGCAATTTGGCAACCGGCAATGTAATTAGCATGCCGAATATTACTTGGAATGTGAATTGGAACGAAATCGCCAATAGATAAGACCATTTTACAATTTGGGAGCAAGTTAGAAGCAGAGCCTAAGGTGTAAATTATCGATAGTCCATATCTCGGAAACTATAAGAGATAATGCAATTTGGCAACCGGCAATGTAATTAGCATGCCGAATATTACTTGGAATGTGAATTGGAACGAAATCGCCAATAGATAAGACCATTTTACAATTTGGGCCCAAGTTAGAAGCAGAGCCTAAGGTGTATATTATCGATAGTCCATATCTCGGAAACTATAAGAGATAATGCAATTTGGCAACCGGCAATGTAATTAGCATGCCGAATATTACTTGGAATGTGAATTGGAACGAAATCGCCAATAGGTAAGACCATTTTACAATTTGGGCCCAAGTTAGAAGCAGAGCCTAAGGTGTAAATTATCGATAGTCCATATCTCGGAAGCTATAAGAGATAATTCAATTTGGCAACCGGCAATGTAATTAGCATGCCGAATATTACTTGGAATGTGAATTGGAACGAAATCGCCAATAGATAAGACCATTTTACAATTTGGGCCCAAGTTAGAAGCAGAGCCTAAGGTGTAAATTATCGATGGTCCATATCTCGGAAACTATAAGAGATAATGCAATTTGGCAACCGGCAATGTAATTAGCATGCCGAATATTACTTGGAATGTGAATTGGAACGAAATCGCCAATAGATAAGACCATTTTACAATTTGGGCCCAAGTTAGAAGCAGAGCCTATGATGTAAATTATCGATAGTCCATATCTCGGAAACTATAAGAGATAATGCAATTTGGCAACCGGCAATGTAATTAGCATGCCGAATATTACTTGGAATGTGAATTGGAACGAAATCGCCAATAGATAAGACCATTTTACAATTTGGGCCCAAGTTAGAAGCAGAGCCTAAGGTGTAAATTATCGATAGTCCATATCTCGGAAACTATAAGAGATAATGCAATTTGGCAACTGGCAATGTAATTAGCATGCCGAATATTGCTTGGAATGTGAATTGGAACGAAATCGCCAATAGATAAGACCATTTTACAATTTGGGCCCAAGTTAGAAGCAGAGCCTAAGGTGTAAATTATCGATAGTCCATATCTCGGAATCTATAAGAGATAATGCAATTTGGCAACCGGCAATGTAATTAGCATGCCGAATATTACTTGGAATGTGAATTGGAACGAAATTGCCAATAGATAAGACCATTTTACAATTTGGGCCCAAGTTAGAAGCAGAGCCTAAGGTGTAATTATCGATAGTCCATATCTCTGAAACTATAAGAGATAATGCAGTTTCGCAACCGGCAATGTAATTAGCATGCCTAATATTACTTGGAATGTGAACTGGGACGAAATCGCCAATAGATAAGGCCCTTTTACAATTTGGGCCCAAGTTAGAAGCAGAGCCTAAGGTGTAAATTATCGATAGTCCATATCTCGGAAACTATAAGAGATAATGCAATTTGGCAACCGGCAATGTAATTAGCATGCCGAATATTACTTGGAATGTGAATTGGAACGAAATCGCCAATAGATAAGACCATTTTACAATTTGGGCCCAAGTTAGAAGCAGAGCCTAAGGTGTAAATTATTGATAGTCCATATCTCGGAAACTATAAGAGATAATGCAATTTCGCAACCAGCAATGTAATTAGCATGCCGAATATTACTTGGAGTGTGAATTGGAACGAAATCGCCAATAGATAAGACCATTTTACAATTTGGGCCCAAGTTAGAAGCAGAGCCTAAGGTGTAAATTATCGATAGTCCATATCTCGGAAACAATAAGAGATAATGCAATTTGGCAACCGGCAATGTAATTAGCATGCCGAATATTACTTGGAATGTGAATTGGAACGAAATCGCCAATAGATAAGACCATTTTACAATTTGGGCCCAAGTTAGAAGCAGAGCCTAAGGTGTAAATTATCGATAGTCCATATCTCGGAAACTATAAGAGATAATGCAATTTGGCAACCGGCAATGTAATTAGCATGCCGAATATTACTTGGAATGTGAATTGGAACGAAATCGCCAATAGATAAGTCCATTTTACAATTTGGGCCCAAGTTAGAAGCAGAGCCTAAGGTGGAAATTATCGATAGTCCATAACTCGGAAACTATAAGAGATAATGCAATTTGGCAACCGGCAATGTAATTAGCATGCCGAATATTACTTGGAATGTGAATTGGAACGAAATCGCCAATAGATAAGACCATTTTACAATTTGGGGCCCAAGTTAGAAGCAGAGCCTAAGGTGCAAAATTATCGATAGTCCATATCTCGGAACTATAAGAGATAATGCAATTTGGCAATCGGCAATGTAATTAGCATGCCGAATATTACTTGGAATGTGAATTGGAACGAAATCGCCAATAGATAAGACCATTTTACAATTTGGGCCCAAGTTTGAAGCAGAGCCTATGGTGTAAATTATCGATAGTCCATATCTCGGAAACTATAAGAGATAATGCAATTTGGCAACCGGCAATGTAAATTAGCATGCCGAATATTACTTGGAATGTGAATTGGAACGAAATCGCCAATAGATAAGACCATTTTACAATTTGGGCCCAAGTTAGAAGCAGAGCCTAAGGTGTAAATTATCGATAGTCCATATCTCGGAAACTATAAGAGATAATGCAATTTGGGCAACCGGCAATGTAATTAGCATGCCGAATATTACTTGGAAAGTGAATTGGAACGAAATCGCCAATAGATAAGACCATTTTACAATTTGGGCCCAAGTTAGAAAGCAGAGCCTAAGGTGTAAATTATCGATAGTCCCATATCTCGGAAACTATAAGAGATAATGCAATTTGGCAACCGGCAATGTAATTAGCATGCCGAATATTACTTGGAATGTGAATTGGAACGAAATTGCCAATAGATAAGGCCATTTTACAATTTGGGCCCAAGTTAGAAGCAGAGCCTAAGGTGTAAATTATCGATAGTCCATATCTCTGAAACTATAAGAGATAATGCAATTTCGCAACCGGCAATGTAATTATCATGCCGAATATTACTTGGAATGTGAATTGGGACGAAATCGCCAATAGATAAGGCCATTTTACAATTTGGGCCCAAGTTAGAAGCAGAGCCTAAGGTGTAAATTATCGATAGTCCATATCTCGGAAACTATAAGAGATAATGCAATTTGGCAACCGGCAATGTAATTAGCATGCCGAATATTACTTGGAATGTGAATTGGAACGAAATCGCCAATAGATAAGACCATTTTACAATTTGGGCCCAAGTTAGAAGCAGAGACTAAGGTGTAAATTATCGATAGTCCATATCTCGGAAACTATAAGAGATAATGCAATTTGGCAACCGGCAATGTAATTAGCATGCCGAATATTACTTGGGAATGTGAATTGGAACGAAATCGCAAATAGATAAGACCATGTTACAATTTGGGGCCCAAGTTAGAAGCAGAGCCAAAGGTGTAAATTATCGATAGTCCATATCTCGGAAACTATAACAGATAATGCAATTTGGCAACCGGCAATGTAATTAGCATGCCGAATATTACTTGGAATGTGAATTGGAACGAAATCGCCCAATAGATAAGACCATTTTACAATTTGGGCCCAAGTTAGAAGCAGAGCCTAAGGTGTAAATTATCGATAGTCCATATCTCGGAAACTATAAGAGATAATGCAATTTGGCAACCGGCAATGTAATTAGCATGCCGAATATTACTTGGAATGTGAATTGGAACGAAATCGCCAATAGGTAAGACCATTTTACAATTTGGGCCCAAGTTAGAAGCAGAGCCTAAGGTGTAAATTATCGATAGTCCGTATCTCGGAAACTATAAGAGATAATGCAATTTGGCAACCGGCAATGTAATTAGCATGCCGAATATTACTTGGAATGTGAATTGGAACGAAATCGCCAATAGATAAGACCACTTTACAATTTGGGCCCAAGTTAGAAGCAGAGCCTAAGGTGTAAATTATCGATAGTCCATATCTCGGAAACTATAAGAGATAATGCAATTTGGCAACCGGCAATGTAATTAGCATGCCGAATATTACTTGGAATGTGAATTGGAACGAAATCGCCAATAGGTAAGACCATTTTACAATTTGGGCCCCAAGTTAGAAGCAGAGCCTAAGGTGTAAATTATCGATAGTCCATATCTCGGAAACTATAAGAGATAATTCAATTTGGCAACCGGCAATGTAATTAGCATGCCGAATATTACTTGGAATGTGAATTGGAACGAAATCGCCAATAGATAAGACCATTTTACAATTTGGGCCCAAGTTAGAAGCAGAGCCTAAGGTGTAAATTATCGATAGTCCATATCTCGGAAACTATAAGAGATAATGCAATTTGGCAACCGGCAATGTAATTAGCATGCCGAATATTACTTGGAATGTGAATTGGAAACGAAATCGCCAATAGATAAGACCATTTTACAATTTGGGAGCAAGTTAGAAGCAGAGCCTAAGGTGTAAATTATCGATAGTCCATATCTCGGAAACTATAAGAGATAATGCAATTTGGCAACCGGCAATGTAATTAGCATGCCGAATATTACTTGGAATGTGAATTGGAACGAAATCGCCAATAGATAAGACCATTTTACAATTTGGGCCCAAGTTAGAAGCAGAGCCTAAGGTGTATATTATCGATAGTCCATATCTCGGAAACTATAAGAGATAATGCAATTTGGCAACCGGCAATGTAATTAGCATGCCGAATATTACTTGGAATGTGAATTGGAACGAAATCGCCAATAGGTAAGACCATTTTACAATTTGGGCCCAAGTTAGAAGCAGAGCCTAAGGTGTAAATTATCGATAGTCCATATCTCGGAAGCTATAAGAGATAATTCAATTTGGCAACCGGCAATGTAATTAGCATGCCGAATATTACTTGAATGTGAATTGGAACGAAATCGCCAATAGATAAGACCATTTTACAATTTGGGCCCAAGTTAGAAGCAGAGCCTAAGGTGTAAATTATCGATAGTCCATATCTCGGAAACTATAAGAGATAATGCAATTTGGCAACCGGCAATGTAATTAGCATGCCGAATATTACTTGGAATGTGAATTGGAACGAAATCGCCAATAGATAAGACCATTTTACAATTTGGGCCCAAGTTAGAAGCAGAGCCTAAGGTGTAAATTATCGATGGTCCATATCTCGGAAACTATAAGAGATAATGCAATTTGGCAACCGGCAATGTAATTAGCATGCCGAATATTACTTGGAATGTGAATTGGAACGAAATCGCCAATAGATAAGACCATTTTACAATTTGGGCCCAAGTTAGAAGCAGAGCCTATGATGTAAATTATCGATAGTCCATATCTCGGAAACTATAAGAGATAATGCAATTTGGCAACCGGCAATTGTAATTAGCATGCCGAATATTACTTGGAATGTGAATTGGAACGAAATCGCCCAATAGATAAGACCATTTTACAATTTG